>NW_027419203.1:0-128072 GCF_009905375.1 Apium graveolens
TGTTCTAACTGGAGTTAGAAAAGGGAATGTGTACTTAGCTGATTTCAACTCTACAGATGCAGAATCCATTACTTGTCTTCTCAGCAAAGCAAGTCCAGTTGAAAGTTGGCTATGGCACAAGAAGCTGTCCCATTTGAATTTCAAGACAATGAATGATCTAGTCAAAAAGGACTTAGTTAGAGGAATGCCTCTAGTGGAATTCACAAGGGATGGACTGTGTGATGCTTGTCAGAAAGGAAAGCAAAAGAAAGTATCATTCAGTAAGAAGCTTGAATCAGCAATTGATGAACCACTACAACTTCTACACATGGATCTTTTTGGACCAGTCAATGTATTGTCAATTTCAAGGAAAAGATATTGCCTAGTGATTGTAGATGATTTCTCAAAGTTTTCATGGGTCTATTTTCTTGGATCAAAGGATGAAGCTAGTGAAATCATTATCAATCATATCAAGCAAGTCAACAATCATCCTGACTTCAAAGTAAGGAATATTAGGAGTGACAATGGAACTGAGTTCAAGAATTCAACCATGAAGTTGTTCAGTGAAGAAAATGGGATCATGCATGAGTTCTCAGCTCCAAGGACCCCACAACAAAATGGTGTGGTGGAAAGGAAGAACAGATCACTAATTGAAGCTGCAAGGACAATGCTTGAAGAGTCAAAACTCTCAACCTACTTTTGGGCTGAGGCTGTTAACTGTGCATGTTACACTCAGAATATTTCTCTAATCAATCAGGCAAAATGCATGACTCCCTATCAATTATTCAAGAGAAGAAAACCAACTTTAAACTTTCTGCATGTCTTTGGTTGCAAATGTTACATCTTAAGGAATCAATCTGATCACAAAGGAAAGTTTGATGCAAAGGCTGATGAAGGAATATTTGTTGGTTATTCTGCTGGAAAATCTTATAGGGTCTACAATCTTAGAACAAACATTGTCATGGAATCTGTGCATATTGTGTTTGATGATAAAAAGATTGATGGACTAACAGATGAGGGACATCATGAAGGGCTCAAATTTGACAACATTGAGATATATTATGATGAAAGTGAAGATGAGAATGATGAAGAAGGCATCTCAAGAAGAATTCAGAATCTGTCTTTGGATAATGCACAGAATGCTGCATCCGTTGAAAGTAATAATTCAGCTTCCGTTGAAAGAAGCAATGCAGCATCTGTTGAAAGACAAAGTGCATCATCCGTTGAAGTTCATAATGAAGCATCCGTCGATCACACTCTGTCAACGGATAATCAATTCACTTTATCAGTGGATAGAGCTCCCAATTCCTTTCAAAGGATCAGCAAATCAGGGGGAGTTTCAACCAATCAACATTCTATCTCACATCATGACAATACTGAGGCAACCTCATCTAGAGCTAATCTACCACCTCAAAGGAAATGGACCAAGAATCACCCTTTTGAACTGATCATTGGTGATGCTACATCAAAAGTACAAACTAGAAGGGCTACTCAAGATGAATGTCTGTATAGTAGCTTTCTATCACAGGAGGAACCTAAAAGAGTGGAAGAAGCTCTATTGGATCCAGATTGGATTTTAGCAATGCAAGAGGAGCTAAACCAATTTGAGAGGAACAAAGTATGGAAGCTGGTACCCAAGCCAAAGAACAAGAGTTCTATTGACACAAAATGGGTATTCAGAAACAAGATGGATGAAAATGGCATTGTCATAAGGAATAAAGCCAGATTGGTTGCTAAAGACTACTCTCAACAAGAAGGAATAGATTTTGATGAAACATTTGCTCCAGTTTCCAGACTTGAAGCCATCAGAATCTTTCTAGCCTATGCAGCTAATGCCAATTTCAAAGTCTATCAAATGGATGTCAAGAGTGCATTTCTAAATGGGGAATTAGAGGAAGAAGTTTATGTAAGCCAACGTCCAGGATTTGAAGATCCAAATTTTCCAGACTATGTGTACTATCTGTTGAAAGCACTCTATAGACTAAAGCAAGCACCTAGAGCCTGGTATGAGACTTTGTCAAAATTCCTTCTAGATAATCACTTCACAAGAGGTACTGTTGACAAAACTCTCTTCTTTAGAAATGTTAATGGCTCTAAGATACTTGTACAAATTTATGTAGATGATATCATATTTGGATCTACAGATGATAAGCTTTGTAAAAAGTTTGCTAAATTAATGCAAAGTAAATATGAAATGAACCTGATGGGAGAGCTAACTTATTTTCTTGGTTTACAAGTTAAACAAGTTAGTGGTGGAATCTTCATTAGTCAAACTAAATATATTTATGATCTTTTAAAGAAGTTTGACTTAATGGATTGCTCATCTGCAAAAACTCCCATGGCCACTGCCACTAACCTTGAATTAAACAAGGCTGAAAAGTCTGTGGATATTACAAGTTATAGAGGCATGGTTGGCTCACTTTTATATTTAACTGCTAGTAGACCTGATATAATGTTTTTTACATGTCTCTGTGCTAGATTTCAAGCTGACCCTAAAGAATCTCACTTAGTGGCTATTAAAAGAATTTTCAGATATCTCAAAGGGACTCCAAATCTAGGAATTTGGTACCCTAGAGAGTCTGGTTTTGATCTAATTTGCTACTCAGATGCAGATTATGCAGGTTGCAAAATAGACAGGAAAAGCACAACAGGTACCTGTCAATTTCTAGGGAACAAGCTTGTGTCATGGTTCAACAAGAAGCAGAATTTTGTTTCCACATCAACAGCTGAAGCTGAGTACATTGCTGCTGGTAGCTGCTGTGTACAAATATTATGGATGAGGAATCAACTATTTGACTATGGTCTGACTGTTGACAAGATTCCAATATTCTGTGACAACACAAGTGCCATTACCATTACTGAAAATCCAGTGCAGCACTCGAGAACCAAGCACATTGATATCAAGTACCACTTCATTAGGGAACATGTGATGAAATGTACAGTGGAACTTCATTTTGTTCCAAGTGAAAAGCAGATTGCAGACATATTTACCAAGCCACTTGATGAATCAACATTCACAAGATTAGTAAGTGAGTTAGGTATGCTTAATTATTCATAATTTATGTCATCTATATAATCTGCCTTGAAGCCTGAAATGAATTTGCTGCAAGAACAAAGTTGGCTTTAAGTAAAACTTATCCTATCAACGGATATTCCCTATCCGTTGAAAGCCAAAATTGTTCTATCAACGGATGTTCATTATCCATTGAAAGACAAATACATTTCTGGTAATTTTATTCTTCAACGGATAAAATGATGTTGATCATCAACGGATAACTATTTACCTTATCCGTTGAAGTGTCACATCAGTTACTCTAAGTGAGTCACAACCGTTGATTCTTTTACTCAACCGTTGATACAGATATACAGTGTTGTATGTCTTTGTATTTAAGGTAGTTTTCAGAATTTCTACAGTTTTATTTATTCTTGAACGACTGTAACTTACTTAAAAGTATCATTTAATCATTTTATTTACAAGAAAGTATAAAAACCCAATTGAACTCTTATTTTCACTTTACGTTTTCTTGCAATTCTTATTCTCCTTCTCTCCCAAAAATTCTCAAGTTTTTCTCTGCAACCTCTACTCACAACAATGGCACCAGTAGTCAAAATTATATCTCAAACAGGATTTGTTTATGAAAAGAATAATTTCGTAGCCTTGGTTGAAAAGAATGAAGCCCATTCTGATTATCACAAGATGATGGACTTCATCAAAAACTGCAAACTAAGCTATGCTGGAAGCCCCAACCATCTACTGTGAGGTGATTGAGGAGATTTGGACAACTGCAGAGTTCAATTCCACATATATGACTATTGCCTTCTCTCTCAAAGGTAAGGACTATTGCATTAACTGTGATGATATACAATCTTGCTTTAAGTTGCCTGAGAATAATGCCATGACACTACACACTGATAAAGATGTATCTGCTATGTTAGATTCCATAGGCTATGCTTTTGATTCTGCTAGCTTAGGTAGTATTAGAAGGAAAGGCCTTAGGAAAGAATGGAGTTTTCTTGGAGATGCCTTCATTAAAGTTTTCTCTGGGAAGATTAGCAATTTTGATGCCATAACTTCATCTCTTGTTAATATGCTCTATATGCTAGTTTCTGATAGGTACTTTAATTTTAGCAATTGTGTTATGCTAGAATTAGGATCCTGATTAGGTAACAAAGCTAATAGACCACATAACATCTACTATGCTAGATTCTTTATGTTATTGGCTAACCATGTTGCTGAAGGTTTGGTTATATCAAATGAGAATAATAAACTCAAATGCTGGGCACAAGAGAAAAGGGTCCTTGCAGACCTTTTGAGAATGAACCTCAACAGCCAGGTGTCATTGGTATACTTGCCAATCATGAATGCACCACAGGTAAGTGAGGTAAACTCTTCTATAACTCCTACTATTTCCAACCCCAATGTTTCTTTGCCTTCTAGTGTAGCTATGGAACATGTGTCTTTGTCCAAACAGGCTCCTACCAAAGCCACCAAATCTAAAGTTTCAAAAGTCAAGTCAAAGAAACCTACCTCTGTTGTTTCTCAAAAGACAACAGTTGTAACAACTACCATAAACCCTGAAGGGAGTGAACAGGGTGTGAGTGGTGAGGGGAGGGGTGAACATCAAGAAACCCCCCAGGATAAGGTGGGAGAGGTGAGTGGTACCCAAGCCAGCCAAGCCACAGTCTCTCAAAAGACTGTGGTGGTTCAAAAGGAGTCCAACACATCCCTAGTTGTATCCTCCCAAAAGGTTGTACCTATTGAAAATAGTCCCCAACCAGGGACACAGAACAAAAGAGGGAGGGACACTGAAGCCACACATTCACCAATTAAAGCTTTTTCAAGGAAGAAGAAGGCCAAGACCTTAGTTTCCACACAAGGAACACACACAGCACAGATGCATCCACCTGTATATGAGCCTTCACAAATTCAGCTTGATGTGATTCCAGCAAATGTGGAATCACAGCCCCATTCTCTCATAATAGAAACACACCAATCATCAAACTCTCCATCACCCTCTCTGGATGTGGATATGATATTCAAATCAATTCCTGATTCTCCCCCATTAAAACTCAGGGAGGAGCCCCACTCAAAACCTGATGATCATCATCTTTTAAATGATTTGTTGGATCATCAGCCAATTCTTTCAGATGTAGTTGAAGAATCTGTGTTACCTCACTTAAAATCAATCCACACAGATTCAACAATTATGTCACTTTCTATATCTACATCTTTTCCTTCTTCAATGGATATCTCTCATCCGTTGACAAGTGGTTGTTCTTCAACGGATAAGCTTAACAGCAGTTATCCGTTGATACCATCAGTTTCCACTTCAACGGATACTCCCTATCCGTTGATTGTCTCTACACACATAACAGAAACAATTCCAACTGTAGAGGACATGGCTACTGTACAATCACTTTTAGGTTTGAGGGAAGGGAGTGATCTTTTGAGTGAGAGGATGGGTTGCTCCCAGGCAAAAGGAGAGGTTGAGAGTCACCATATGCATGCTATTTCTTCCAGCATGGCAAAAGTGAGTGAGAGGAGTGCCACCTTAGAAGGTGAGGGTGAGGGTGTAAGGGTGTGTGTGAGCCAGGGGGAGCCCCTGATGCAAGAACATAGAGAAATTGAGAGAAAGGCAGGTACAGAAGCTATAAGGGTGGATCCAGCCATTGCTAGTGAGTCAATGAAAGTGGATGATGCAGAAAAGGAAAGACAATTTCAGCAACATTACAAAGCTGTCATTGATAACATTTCCTTGGATGCTGACACTTTTACTCATCCTGTTTCAGCCTATCAATTATTGGCTGCTCAAGGCAATGTGGAGGCAGAACATACATTACACATTGTACACACTTCAGAATCTCTTCTCAGAGACAAAGCTGCTGTTAACAGGCTGCCTTCTCAAGCTGGTGAGCCATCTGAAGAGTTTGGAGTAAATTCTAATGATGATGACTCTAATTCTTTGGATGAGAGCATGAACTTAGGGGGAGTAGCAGGCCCAAGTTCTGTTCCTGCTCTTCCTGAATGGGCATGGGCAAAAGCATCAACACCAGGAAAGTTTGGTGTCACTTTGGTCAGACAAGTCATTACAATTCAGAAAGCCCTTCAGGAGACTACAGATGTTGGTACCAAGGCAATTCTTCAAGCTCATCTGGAATCTCTGCATCTCTTGCAGTTGCAGCATTTCAACCATAATCTAAGTGTGGATGAGCTCAAACAGGACATTGCTGATCTGAATCCCACAATGTTGAGAAGTTGGATTCAGTCTTACCTTATGGTACTATGCAAGATTTGTTGGGGAGACTGAGGAAAGAATCTGATGCTGAAAAGAGAATGGCCAGATTGGAAAACAGGGTTCAAATCATTGAAGATTCCATGGTCACCATTCTTCAGAATCAACAAACTCAAACAAATCTACTCATGCAGCTGGCAAATGCACAAGGCTTGACTCCTACCCTTGATGATAACAAAAAGGGGGAGAATAAAGGGAAAGGGGAATGAGAGCCATCAACAACAGTTCAAATTTCTCAAATGCTAGTTCCTGTCATCACCACTTCTCCAATTATTCAAGTCAAAGGAAAGCTTGATGGAATTGATCTAATCCAGATAGCAGCAGCTGAATTGCAAGTCAAAGAGCAAAGGAAGAAGATTGATGAAAAGATGCAACAAATATTTGGTTCTACAACTTCTCAATCACAATCTGTGAAGCACAACACAAAAGTGGAATCAATTATTATGGAACTCAAGCCAGTAGGGAGGAATAAGGATGGAGAAACTTCTTCCAAAGATCTGAAACCTATGGTCCTCAAGCCCAACAACAGATCCAATAAGGACTCTACAAAGAATCCTCTGAAAGAAGTGGATTTTCCTCTTCCAAAAGCTGATGAGGACAAGCTTTTGGGTAGAAGTATTTCATATCTTAAAGAGACCATGGATGTGGCTGTAAGGAGAAACATGGCTATTATCTTCAGAGAGGGAAAGAGCATATGTGTGATGCAAGGACATCCCAAATTCTCAATAGCCAAGAGGGAAGAAACCAGAAGGTTGAAGGAAGAAGCCAAACAGCTAAAGGCTGATAAAAGAGCACAAGCAAAGCTTGAAAAACAGCTAAAGTTAAGTCAGGCTGAAGAACAGAAAGAAATTGAAGACAAAAGTGAAGATGAAGCTATGGGGGACATGGTTGGTACTGAGATGGAGGAAAGAAGTAAAGGAAGAGAAGAATGGCAGAAAGGGAACAGAAAGAAGGTCAATACAAAGAGAAAAATGGTAGATAAGACTGAAGAAACCCAGTCAATATCCAAACCACTACCCTCTATTCCTGAACCCATTGTGCCTGACCCCTTCATGAACATTCATGGTGAAACAATCATTCCCAATGAGGAACCAATTGATTGGGACACCATCAAATTGCCCACCTTCCTAACCTCTTCTCCACCATCAAAGAAGCTGAAAAGAAGAATCAAATCAACACCCTCTAAAGCCTCAATCAAATTCACACAGAAGCCTAAGCCTAAACCTCAAGCCTCTAAAGATGATTATGTTCACATCTGTGACATAAAAGAATTTTCAGACATTGAACTCTATCTGGATGAGCTGGAGGAAGTAAGGGGAATAGCTGCCTACAGACAGCTACCAGAAAGACTAGTGTTCAAATACAAAGGAGATGGGGAAAGAACCTGGCCTCTTTACAGAATTCTGAATGAAGGCTACTCTACCTTGATCAGAGTCTACTCAGCCATACAAAGGGATTCTGGCTTTACCAGGACTGCCAAGACTAAGATTCTCAACAAGATTGCCAACATAAGGAAAACTTGGAGGGAGCCCAATGCTTTGCCTAGAACTTTACTCATTCAAGAAAGAGGAATTACAATTCACAAATCACCTCACTGGTTGATGGAGTTCAGAGACAACAAAGGAGTCAGAAGATTTTTCAGAATTGAAGATCAGCTAAAGATTGCCAGTAATGAAACTCTCAAGGATATGCAATCTAAGTTAGACATCAATGAAGAAGATGAAGCTGAATTCTACAGACAACTCAAACTTCAAATAGAGGAAAATGACAGGAGGCTAGGAAAGAAAACAAGGGATCAAAGGAAAAGAAAGTAATTTGCTCAGGCTAAAGGAGCACCCTTGGAAACAATGTAATTCTTCAATTCCATCTCAGCATATACATTTTTGTAGCACTTTTGAATTTCTGCTTTATTACAGTTTATATATTTGTCAAGTGTTTTGTTATCATCAAGCTAAACCCAAATTTATGCCTACAGTTCTAGTAGACATAAATAGGGGGAGATTGTTAGGAATATGTGTATTAGTTTGATGATAAGTTAAGCAAAACACTTAAGTAGAAATCTAGTGTTTGTAGCCTCAATGGATAAGACCATCTTGGCTATCCGTTGAAGGAGTAGCTTTACTTAGCAATAAGTTTAGTATTGTAGCACATTTCATTCTCTGGTTTCAAGTTGTAATTCTTAGATGTTGTAGGAAACTATCAGTCATGTTGACTACTAATGGATATACAAATAGGAGGGCTAATTGTAAATATTTCATGCCTTGTAATTTTGTATAAGTAAAGAAGTATCAACGGATATTGAAGACCTTCAACGGATAAGAAACAAAGCTTCAACGGATGTCTCTAATGCTTCAACGGATAATATCCATCAACGGATGAGTGCTTCAACGGATAAAGACTTCAACTGATAATGCATCAACGGATAAAGCTTCAACGGATAAAGCCTCAACGGATAAGGCATCAACGGATGAAAGCTTCAACGGATGCTTAGTTCATTAGCAGTTGATAGTGACAATTCACAAGCTGACAGAGGTACATGGGTTGACAGAGACAAACTGGAATGCGGAAGCCTCTAGGAGGAATCAAGAAAATGCAGCATTTCCATTCTGATGCAAACAAGGAAGTATTCAAAGATTCACAGATTATCCTAGATTGCATTGGATAGAGAAATGAAGAAGAAACATGTGAAGAATCTTTTCAATTGTATTTTACAGTTTTGTCTTCACTTGTAAACTTGGTGTTATATAAACCAAGTAGCAGCTAGTAATTAGAAGAGAATTTTCAAGAGCTGTTTAGAAATATCCAGAGAGAAAATCATCTAGTTTGTACTAGGAAGCAGCTGTGATTTAATTCTTTGAATCACAGATTTTCTGAAATAACACATCTCTGGTGGAACAACAAATCCACCAGAAAAGTTTTTAAGTTCTTTGTGTTCCTTACATTTGTGTTTGAATATATATCTGTCTGTATCAGCTTCAAGCAATTCACACACATTTGTTCACTTAAACACTTAGCCTTAGAAACTACTCAAAACTTGAAAAAGTTTTGAGATTTACATTCAACCCCCCTTCTGTAAATCTCATTGTTAGTCCACTGGAAATAACAAAGGATTAGGCTGTGTGCTAATGCAACATGATAAGGTTATTAAGTATGCGTCTAGGCAGTTAAAGCTCCATGAGCAGAAATATCTAGTTCATGATCTTGAGCTGGCGGCTATAGTGTTTGCTTTGAAGTTATGGCGTCATTACTTGTACGGAGAGAAATGTGATATCTACACGGATCATAAAAGCTTAAAGTATATATTCACCCAAAAGGACTTAAACATGAGACAAAGGAGATGGTTGGAGTTAATTAAGGACTATGACTGTTCAATTAACAATCACCCAGGTAAGGCTAATGTGGTAGCTGATGCCCTAAGTAGAAAAGAAAAATTAAACATGGCCCGTATCGCGAATGAATTAGCCCGGGACCTAGAAAAGATGGAAATCGAAATTCGACTATCAGGTGAAGATCGGGAAATGCTATATGAGGTTACTTTCCAGCCAGCGTTAATGGAAAAGATTAAAAGAGGTCAAGAAGGAGTTATGGAACGAGAATTGGAAGATCTGACAGGAGAAGAATTATGTACTCAAAAGGATAACCGCGGTCTATACAAGTTTTCCTCTCGCATCTGGATTCCTAATATAGCAGAACTGAAGAATGAAATATTGCATGAAGCGCACAATTCTAGGTTTTCTATTCACCCTGGTAGCACGAAGATGTACCAAGATTTAAAGAAACACTTCTGGTGGCCAGGAATGAAGAAAGAGATTGCGGAGTGGGTTAGCAAGTGTCACGTGTGTCAGAGAGTAAAAGCAGAGCACCAAAGGCCCAGTGGATTGTTGCAGCCTCTAGAAATTCCACAGTGGAAGTGGGAAGAAATTGCAATGGATTTTGTGGTAGGCTTGCCGAGGACAAGATCGAATCACGATGCCATTTGGGTGATCATTGATAGATTGACCAAGTCAGCGCATTTCCTCCCAATTAATGAAAAGTATTCTCTGGAAAAGCTAGTTAAAATATATTTAGATGAGATAGTTGCCAAGCATGGGGTACCTGTGTCTATAGTATCAGATCGAGATTTAAGATTTAATTCAAGGTTTTGGACAAAGTTTCAAGAGTGTTTAAGAACTAAGTTAAATATGAGCACCGCTTATCATCCTCAAACTGATGGCCAAAGTGAGAGAACGATTCAGACGATCGAAGATATGTTAAGGGTATGTGCTTTGGATTTCAAGGGAAGTTGGGATGATCATTTACCATTAATAGAATTTTCCTATAATAACCGTTACCATGCCAGCATTGGAATGCCACCCTACGAAGCTTTATATGGATGAAAGTGTAGAACACCTCTATACTGGGATGAGGTAGGAGAAAAGAAAGTGTTGGGACCTGAATTAGTGCAGCAGACAAAAGAAGCAGTGATGTTAATTCGGAAAAGATTGGAAGCCGCTCAGAATAGACAGAAAAAGAATGCAGATTTACATCGAAAGGACATAAGTTTTGAAATAGGATCATTGGTATTACTAAAAGTTTCGCCATGGAAGGGATTGATTCGATTCGGTCAGAAATGTAAACTAAGTCCTAGATATATAGGACCATTTGAAGTTTTGAAGCAAATAGGAAAAGTGGCGTACGAGATAGCTTTACCCCCGCAGTGGCAGCATATCCATAATGTATTTCATGTGTCCATGTTGAAGTCGTATATTCCTGCCTCGAATCAAGTAATTGAATATGAACCGATCGAGCTTCAATCGAATTTATCCTATGTGGAGCAGCCAATCCAGATACTAGACCGTAAGGAGCGTGTACTTAGGAATAAATCTATCCCTATAGTTAAAGTACTTTGGAGGAACCCTAGGGTAGAAGAGTCTACCTGAGAACTAGAATCAGATATGTTTGACAAATATCCTCACTTATTTAATTAGTAAAGATTCTGAGGACAGAATCTTTTTAAGGGGGGAGGATATAACGACTCGTATATTTTTGTAATATTTAAATATGCAATTATTGCGTAAATATATTGAATAAAGAATTTTGTATTAATTTTGGTCCCTGTGTCTAATTTATTATTGTTTTTAGGTGATTATTGGATTGCGTGATGTGTTTTTATAATTAGTTGTTGCACCGTTTTATTTTGATTTCACTTTTAAAAAGTGATTTTATGACAATCTTATTTTCAAAAGCTATCTAGGTTGCCTCTAATTTTTTTTTTATGATTCTATAATTTTACGGACTATTTTTGGGATTTTATAAAATTTACAAATCAATATTCTATTAATTATTTATTCTTGAATGATTTTCTGACTGTGTTTATTAGTAAAATCCATATTTAATTCCAGACTTCTTCAAAAATCATAAAACTTGTATTTTATTAAGTTCATAATATTTTGAGAATTTTAAAATTATTTTGGAAATTTTCGGGATTAAACTTAACCGCGCATGGTTTCATTAAAGGCTAAAAGCGGGTATAAGTTACATTTTGAAAATTATCTTAAAATTTCAAAATCTATGTTTTTAAAAACTTCGGAATATTTGTGATATTTTAAGATTATTTCTGTAATTTTATGAAACTGTTTTGCGTGCACCTCAGTTCGTTAATTTCTAATTTTTAGAAAAAATCGAGCCACAAAAACACCCACGTATTAATCCTAAATATTTTAATAAATAAAATGAGTTGTATAAATTGTTTTCGGGACTAAAAAAATTTAGTTATGTGGCGATTTGAATTGTTCGTGTTGGGATTTGACGTCGATTGATGTTTCGACGGGTAGGCCTATAAACAGAAGAGTCGCTGTCCAAATTTTTCTAAAAATTTCCTTAAATTATAAATCGAGTACATATATCTCTTATAATACAATTTAACCCCTAATTGTTATGTGCACTATTATTGCGTGTATATTGTTATTATTATTAATGTGCATGCGAGTCGGGAATTATATCGTTGGATAATTAATTAGTGAGGAAAAGTCAAGCACGATCGGTCGTTTAACCTAGGTTGTTTTGGTTTCGTAGGTTCGAGTCAAAGGACCCAGTAGTTGAAGTCAATTAGAGTTAAGCCAGAGTTAGTGCAAAGCTTCGCAAGGCAAGTACCCCTGAACTAATCTTGTACAGTTCAGTATATATGAATAGTTGTTGATTTAAATTACGTACTGGAACAGAACGTTTTAAGTTACGTATTCCCCGTATTTAAATATGTTTTACTGAACAAGGTTTTGGGGAAAAAGTAACTTCTGAAAATGCCTATCTCTAGAATGTGATAAAAAAAATTAAAAAGGGATTTTTAGAATGTGTATTGTAATTGTTTAAAAAGGGAGATAGGTGTAAATGGTTTTGGAAACTGGATAAAAATAAATCAGATATTAGATGGTCTGTTGGCGTAAGAGGTCCGTTATTAGGTAACGGCCCAGCATGGTTGCGTAAGAGGCTAAGTCGGATGCACGCACTGGTAGGCCGCTTAGTCCAGCATGATAGGGACCTAGCTAGTCTCTGAGTTCCGGAACGAAATTTGTGGTGGGATAGACTGATCAGCTGTCCCTAGAATTCATCATATTTTATATATCTGATAAGGGTTTAATGGTTTATAGTCCCCGTAACGGGACCGGTGATTTATGGGTCCAGCAATGGATAGTGGTCCTGGAAAGAAATAGCATGCTAAAATTGAACTCTGGTATTTTTACACAGCACACTACAGATAATGTTATTTTGCAAAGCATGCTAGTTTTGATATCCAGTCTATACCTGTTTTACGGATTTTTCGTATATCAGTTTAATATATGTTCCTATATTGTTTTATACATTCCGTTACTGGTTATTCATATAGAGGTACTGTTGAGCAATGGATTGCTCACCCTTGTAGCTTGTTTTGTATCTATTTATTGCAGATGTCTAGAAGACCAGGTCAGCGTAGAGTGTCAGCCTCCGGTCCCGGCTCCTCTGAGATAGTTTGTATCAGGCCCTGATGTCTGATGAGTTGCTGTAATAAGTGAGAGTGTCTGGTTTTGAATAAGTTAGTGTGTGTGTGTTGTAACCTAAATAATACTTGAACCTGTTTCGGCCCTGGTTGGGGTCGTGTATTATAATAAAGTTCATTTAATAGTTTTTGTTATAATTTATCATATTTTTTGGTGACGTCAGCCCTTGACCCCGGGGTTGAGGCCGTCACAGTGGTGATGCTGGTGGACGTATCAACAAGACTTTGACTTGTGTTGACACTCTAGTGATTATGACTCCTACTATCGACCCTCATATATCGAAGGAGATTGTTCGTGTTGAGATACTTCCTAATAAGCGTTGGACAGGGAATTTGACAGTTCATGTTCGAGCCTTCAAAGTGTTTAACCTTCCCCAGGATGCGGTGTCGTATGCCTCGAGAAAGAGGAAAGAGGTTGTTGATCGTTATATGAGTAGGGTTGGTCGGGTATGGTTTTGTCTCCCTTCTCGCTTTTTTTATTATATATATATATATGTTTCTTAAGTGTTGCGTAACCTTGTGTTTTATAGTTTCTTGCTAAGTTTACGCATATTTTAAGAGAATTTAAGAAAGATGTGAAAGGGAATGATGCTTCTAAACTTACTATTGAGCTTGTTACTATGAGGAATGATATTAAGAGGATTGAGGAGTACTGCGTTGAGCTGGAGCGTCGAGCTAGCGATCTAGCAACTGTGAATTCTACATACTAGAAGCAGATACGTGAGATGGAGGTGGTCGGATGTGCGATGAACAAGAAAGTGATGGATTTAGAGGAAAAGTTGCGAACTCCAAAGATTTCGAGGGATGCAGAGAGGGAGAAGCGGGAGGATCTGGTAGTTGAACTTGGTCTTTTTCGTGATGTTGACATGACAACTATTGAGAAGAATGATATGTTGTATAAAATTTTAAAATCAATGTACTGCAATGATATGTAAAACTGATTTGTAGTTCTGTGTTCCTGATGAGTATACAGTCCTCTGTTTTATAGTGTCTAAAAACTAATAATTGGCCATCTATATTAACACAAAGTAATTGCAATTTATGACTTGTTAGCAATTTATGACTTGGTTTTGTAACAGTCTAACGGCAGGGAAGTAGAAGAAAACAATGGAAAAAAGAAAATTAAAATCTTGACTGGTTTTATATAATTAATTACACATATATTTAGTAAAAATAAGGAAACAAAAAAAAATATTTTTTATTTCAGTCAAGTATTCAACAATCCCCCCCAAAAAATTAAATTTTAAAATAACTAAAATAGTATAGCATACACAAAATGGAGCTTATTTTATTATGTATTCAGAACGGGTAGCTTCCGGCTTGGAACCCGCTCCTAGTGACATTTGTCGTAGTTTGAAGAAACAAAGTGGACAACGCTTGGACTTGAATCTTTTAACAAAACATCGACAAAAGCACACATAATCCGGAAAATTAATTGTTAGTGTTTGCGCTTTTATGGCCATGCGCAATAACCTACTCATGAGAGTTTTAAATATTAGCCTGTACCTCATAGTTGCGGCCACACAACTTCTCTCATGTAGGTAAGTCCTCAAAGGTATTAGTGAACGAAAAAATACCTTGCAAATTCTTCATTAAGACTTATTAAGAGTGTAAACACTCAACCTTACCGTTCACTACATGAGCACTTCACATCATAGGAATGGGGAGGAAGAATGTATCTAAGTACATCTTCTACGAAGTTGAACTCCATAAATTGAAGGCTCTCATGCAATCATCTATGCATCTTATTTCTACCCTTGGAACTTATAAAAACAAGTAGGGTTGCCACTGCCGATGATGCAACACTATGGGCTTAACCCCATTCCCCTCGATGATTCTATGATCTTTTTCCTAGATAGACCATTTGTCAAAGGATCAGATAAATTTACTTCTGACCTCACAAAATTAAGAGTCACGTAATCTTTCATCAAGCGATTGATTGATTTGTAACGAATCTGCAGATGTCTGTTCAATTTCATATTAAAATTTCATATTAACAGTTTCCTGTTCCACTAAGTCAAGCACAACTCTATAATCACAATGTATATAAACATGTGGAACAGTTCTAAATAAAATGATAATATAAGCAACAAATTACGAAGTCATTCAGCTTCTAAACATGTAGTATCAAGAGCAAATAATTCAGCATCAGAAGTACTTCTAGCAATTATAGTTTGTTTAATTGAACCCCAAGATATTGCACCACCACATAACATAAATATAAAACCTGAAGTGGATTTAACTTGGTATGAGTCTGTTACCCAATTTGCATCAGAGTAACCCTCTAACAAGTCAGGAAAACCATTATATACAAGTGAATAATCTATGGTCCCTTTTAAATACCTAAGTACTCTCTCTAAAGCAGTCCAATGTTCTTGATTTGGATTACTTGTATATCTACTAAGTCTTCATACGGCGTAAGATATATCAGGCCTCGTTCTATATGAAATATAAAGAAGGTAACCTATTATTTGAGAGTATTTATATTGTGAAACGGGGTTGCCTTTATTTTTATTAAGAGTTATGCTAGGGTCTAAGGTGTAGATACATGTTTGCAATTCATATAATTATATTTTTTAAGCATTGTCTCTATTAAATGACTTAAAGATAAGTGTATTCTCTTCTCACTTCTAAATATTTTCATTCCTAAAATTACATCTGCTTATCCCAAATCTTTTATATCAAAGTTATTCGAAAGATAGTTTTTAACATCAACAATGTAGGACATGGATCTACTAAAAATCAATATATCATCCACATATATGCAAATAATGACATAATCATCACCAATCACTTTATAATATAAACATCTATCAAACTCATTTGAAATAAATTCATATTCAGTTATAACACAATGAAAATTTTTAAACCAATCCTTAGAGGCTTGTCCTAAACCATATATAGATTTTATTAACCTACATACTTTATTTTCTTGCCCTTTAACTATAAAACCTTCGGATTGATCCATATAAATTTCCTCTTCTAAATCGCCATTTAAGAAAACCATTTTAATATCCATTTGGTGAATATGTAATTTATAAATTGAAGTTAAGGCCAAAAGGGTCTTAATAGTGGTTATTCTAGCAACCGGTGAGTATGTATCGAAATAATCAATTCTTTTCCTTTGTGTATATCCTTTAACAACTAACCTAGCTTTGTATTTATCTACAGATCCATCATGTCTCAATTTTTTCTTAAAAATCCATCTACACCCTACTGTTTTAAAGCCTTTGGGTAAATCAGTTAAATACCAAGAATTATTCTCTAAAATTGATTTCATTTCGCTATCTACGGCTTCTTTCCAAAAAGGAGCTTCTGGTGAAGACATAGCTTCCCCATACGAAGAAGGGTCACCTTCAGCTAAATAAACAAGAAAATCATCTCCATAATCCTTTTTTATCCTACCTCTTTCACTTATTCTAGGTTCTTCTAATGATGTTGATGTGTCAGAAAAATTGGATATAGAATTGGAAGTAGAGCTAGATATTTGTTTCGACATCCTAGTCTTATAGGGAAAAATATTCTCAAAATAGGTAGCATCTCTAGTCTCAATAATGGTATTCGGGGAGATGTCGGGATTATCGGAATGAATTACAAGAAACGTATTAGTTGTACCTTGAGTATACCCAATAAATATAGCATCTACAGTTTTAGATCCTAATTTTCTTTTCTTTGGTTCTGGAATTCCTACTTTAGCTAAACAACCCCAAACTTTGAAATAATCAAGTTTTAGATGTCTATTTTTCCAATTTTCATAAGGTGTAATATTAGTTGTCTTATTAAGAATTTTATTTAGCACATAACAAGCAGTGAGTAAAGCCTCACCCCAAAGATTTTTAGGAGCACCAGAAGTTACAAGCATAAAATTTATCATATCTAATAATGTTCTATTTTTTCTCTCGGCAACTCCATTAGATTGTGGAGTATAACGGGCAGTGACTTCGTGAATTATTCCATGTTCTTGACAAAATTGAGTAAAGTTATTATCCATATATTCTCCACCTCTATCAGATCTAATAATTTTAATATCTTTTTCGGTTTGTTTTTCAACCTCGGCTTTATAGGTTTTAAAACAACCTAGAACCTCGTCCTTTATTTTAAGAAGATAGACTTTGTTTTAAGAAGATAGACATAACAATACTTAAAGTAATCATCAATCAAAGTTACAAAATATCTTCTAACGCCCCTAGTCAGGACCTTACCATTATCACACATCACTATGTCTTAAATCTAGTAGAGAGGAGTCTCTAATTATACTGGAGAAAACCTTTTTGGTGTGTTTGCATTGTGCACATATTTCACATTGGGATTTTTCTTTAATATTATGATTAGGGAGTAAACCTTTATTGATCATTTTTTATTTTTTATATTGTACCATAATTTACATGTCCAAGTTTTTTGTGCCATAAAAATAAATTTTCAACATTTAAGACATTTGGAGAGATTTCTTTATTTATAATATTGGGAGAAATATTCAACTTTATTAATCTTTCACTTACGTAACCTTTTCTAATAAATACACTATTTTAGGAGTTTACAACTTTATTTGATTCCATAACAATGAGATAACCTACACTAATAAAAATTGATCCACTAATGAGACGAGTGTACAGTTGACGAATAGATATAGATTCATTCTTTATTGTTGAGGGGATGTAAGCATCGAAAGAGTTAATTTAACATACGCCATACTTTGGCCCCATTTGAAAGTTAATTTTTTGGCAAAAGATTAGTTTATTGAACCAAATTAAAGATTTGACTAAATAAAATCTTTAATATTAGTGTTTACTAGTTAACTTTTTGAAACGGTTTTTTGATCCAAAAATTAAGAATAATATTACATGTACATAATTGGCTACATAATTTTTGTAGAGAATGATGTGAAAATGTCATCTCTACATTATTTGATTATAGTTGTCCAGTAAAATTGTACACCTTAACTTATTTTCATTTGTGTATATAATCAGTGTACTCACTTACAAAATTTTTATATTAATTTATTCCTATATTTTCTTATACTATGTATTTACTTTTTATTATTTGATAAAACAATTTACATATTTATGTTTATATATTTTTATATTTTAATACTCTTATAGTTTCTTTTAAATACACTGAATAAATATTAAATTTTTTACATTAAATTTTTTAAAAAAATTAATTTCATTATAAAAATCACAACAAATAAGATTGATAAAAAGTAATCAGAATATAGCACGGAACATAAGATGATTGATAAAAAAAAATAATTTCATTATAAAAATCACAATATATACAGCTAACGTGATTTGAACTTATGCCACATAAGGTACGATCTAAAGCACGGGACAAGAAACATGGCAAAAAGAAACATGAAACTATGAATTAAGGAACATTGAATTGGAAGATAATTAGCACGATTTAACAGTCAAAGATAATGTAGCAAAGGTGTCCGAGACCGTGATCAAATTGTGGTAGATTAAACTAGAATCTTGAACAGATAAAGAAGTTCAAGGTTGGACAGCCAACATTTGACTGTTCTATTAATTCTTTTACCATGCGCAAGACGTGCATTTTTCCAAAAAGTCTCAAAGTTATCCGAAATGTTAATCATCAAGAAATTAATCAAATTACTCCATGAAATGATCATCAAATTTTTTAAAAATTGTAAATTATACTCAGCGCAGGTTTACTGTCGAAAACACTGAATAATTTGAGCCGTAATGGTTGATGAACTAGATATTCAAATGTTTTTAATTGACAAGGAAGAAGACTGATGCATAAGCCAGCCATCCTAGATTGAATATCCACATTTTTTTTAAAATTCCAGTCCATTGTACATATCTAGATATGTACCAATATGAAGCCCTGCCAAGGTTACATTTGATTTGATTTGTAGTCCACTGCCTGAAATCTCTTTTTTCCCGTAACAAATCGTTATGAGCTCGAACTTCGAATTACTAGTTTAAAAAACTGAATAATATGTATTTATTTATAGCATAGTTGAGATATCTTAACAATTTTGTTGTTTAAACACACCAGGTACCTTGAGCAGAAGTTTTAGAAAAAATGGTGTTTATGTATGAGCATTACAATTGACAATTTGTGTATAATTTTGTACAAGTAAATAATCAGTCCTATCAAAATGAACCTACAAAAAAAGTATATGAGTTTGATGATGAGCATATTGAGCCTTGTTTTGATTTAAGAAGAGCGCTTGAGATTTTTAAAATCCATTGAATCAATGCACTCCTCCAACTTGTCCCTGTGCAGATTCAACATCTTCAACAATTCTGTGGCCTTGTCCTTTATCCTGTCACTGCAACCGAACTGCAACAATAGCAATAACTTCTGAAAAGCCCCTACTTGAAGAGCTTCAACAATAACACCTCCATCTTCCCTTTTCTCATTCTTGCATAGCTTCCAAACAATCGACACCGAAAACTCTGTCGCCAAATCGGAAACTCTGAGTATCTTCTTTACTAAAACAGGCATTGTTAGTGCATTAGCATAGGCCTTTTCTCTTCCTTGCTTGTACAAGCACAAGCCATCCAAAACACCTAGTGCTTTTTCACATATGCTTTTTTCGCAATCCATAAGCATTTCTAATAGCCTTTCGATTAACCCCATGTCAGTAAACCTTGTTACGATCTTCTCGACAACTCTACTAGATGATGAAGTTGAAACCATGTAGTAAATGATTATCAAAGAGGCTTTCGTAGTTGTAGGAGAGACTGGCTCTTTGATTAGCTTCACTAATGCTTCCAAAGACCCTTCAATCTTGGAAAGCTCCTCCATTTTCTTCTGATCGGTTGATAAAACATGTTTTAGCACTAGTATACAATTTGTTCGAACGGATAAATCTCCGCTGTTCAAAAACCACACCATGCAATTCAATGAAGTGGTTGATCCAAGAAAAGACTTGGCTTCTCCATCTAAAGGTGTCATCATTGATAAAACTAACAAAATCTCTTCCAAAACCGCAACATTTTTCTCAAACGGTGATTTCGAGAATGTTTCAAACAATGATGCTAAAACACCAACTGTTCCATTAGCTACAAGACATCGCTTGTTACGTTCACTTTCTTTAGCCAAACGTTTGATCCTAGCCACCAACTCTTGACACGCGCTTGCCTCATCTCTTCTACAAGCTGCTACAATCTTCGAAAGCATCTCCGTGACTTGATGCGAGTTCAAGGGAATTCTAGGAGTGGGAATCCTCTCGATTCCATACGACCTATTATCGACGCACCAATCTTGAATCATCTTTCTTAAGGTATGATTAGGAGTCGACTCAAGTGTAGTCAACACTTGTTTTGTGATAGGGCAAGTCTGGTTACCAGCTTCAATCCAGGTCTCAATGCTATGACGATCATAAGTTATTCCGGTAGACAAAGTGACCGGATCTTTCATCAAGTCCAACGAAATCGGACACCGGAAATGCCTCGGAATAGATATCTCCACATTGGACAAATCATCCAAGCCATCTCTCTTAGTTTGCCGAGTAGCCCTTTTCTTTCTCCATGAAGAAATCATTTTGTTTCTTTGAAATTTGAAGGTTTGAGAGTAGAATATCCTTTTGTTTTGTAATTTGATCAAGTTTTTATTAGAATGAATGAATGAATTGAGAATGGACCACAAGGAGTAGTTTTATACGTGTGGGTTGTGCTAGTTGTCTTACGCGGTTAAGGCTAGGTAACTTGAGAGATGAGCTTACAATATTTTAAAAACTCAAGGAAAATTCAAGTATAAGAGCTGCATGGGTTGAATGTTGACCATATTGAAAGGTTGAAATGGTAAACCAAAGTGGTTTCCATGTTGTAATAATACATGTAGTACTACCTACAATAAGCCATGCAAATCAAAGATTTGACCCAAAATCTTTCAACAAATAAAGAAATGGTCGGTGTGGCCAGAGTCAAAGACACACAACGGATCCATATCTTCTTTGTATGTCCTGTAGACGCGGACCAAACCTAACACGCTTCGTTTGAATATTTATCCACGTATTATATTTAGTTAATCCATTCCTCTCACCACGAGTCCCTACATCAACTACACCAGACAAATTTTTACACGACCTCAGATTTTAGTTACGTACTTAGTGTTTATATTTTCAGAATACACAGATTATATGATCAAGATATAGTATATCGGTTTTATATTTATCATTTGGCAACACAATACAAGATATATAGAATAAATATATTTAAAATTAAATATTATAAATTATTATAAATATGTATATTATAATGAATAAATATATTTATAAAAATGTATATTTGTAATAAATATTTTTAAAATATAGCATAATTCTATAATATTATAAGTATAAATGATTTAAACGTGTATATTTCATATAATTATATAGCATAATTATGATTTAAAAGTAATATTTACTTTTATTTATTTATAATTAAATTAATAATTAATTTTACATGAAACACGATACGAGAACAGAAATATGTGAAACGAAAGTATATGAATTTTAATTTATCGATTTTGTGTTTAATTTTTGAATATACAACCGACAAAAAAATATACACACCAACAATTGAATGGTTCACACGTAAGACGTGTATTGTACATTATTAGCAATTGATTAACCCTGTGTTTTCTTTTACATTATTGGAGCGTGGAGTTTAGAATCCTCACAAATTCACCAATTCTACTAGTCTTCGTGGTGTTGGCCAAAAATATTCATTTATCTTAATGTGTTACTCCTCGGTTTATGCGAGCTAGAATTTGAGTAATGTTAATAATAGACTCGGCAATTTTTAATATTGACACGAAAACACGATACGAACACGATATGAAATTTAATACGTGTATATGTATTTGACTACATGATACGAAAAGATACACGATACGAAATACAAAATATTGTGTAAATTTTGTATTTACCTTTTGGGTACATGACACGATATGAGATATACGAAATAAATATATTTTTAATCAAATATTAATATTTATTGTAAATATTAATATCTAAATTAAATAAATGTAAGTATAAATATGTATAACTATAATGAATATTTTAAAATAATGTATAGCTTTACAATGATGTATGTATACATGATTTAAATGTATATATTTCATATAATTTTGTATATATTTTACCTAAAAAAGTCAATATTTACATTTATTTATTTAATTATTTATATTAATATCAATATTATTACACGAAAAACGACATGAGAACGACACGAAATGGAAATACACGAATACGAAAGTAAACGAATTCTAAAAAGGTCGATTTTGTGTTTAACATTTGAATACAGGAACATGACACGAAAGGTATACGACATGAAAGAATGTGACATGATCGAATTGACAAGTCCAGTTAACAACATGACAGGAGTTATATGTTTTAATTTATGATATTTATATATAATTATATGCATGCACCAGGGTTTTCTTCACTTTTTAATATACACTGTCATTAAATTTTATGAATTTAATGTTTTATATTGAACTAGCCCATAACTCGTTTCAAAGACCTAGAATGATTAGTCTATTTATTTGGTTGAAATATTTTAATTATTAGAAATAAATCTTATTTAATTATATTATATAAAAAATTGAGAATCGAATCTCAAATTAGGGTAAAATTCAAAAAGTGAAACTAAAAAGTAAATTTTTTATAAATATAGAATTAGGGGAATTGAACTCGAGTTTTAAGTAAAAGTGATTTAAATTTTATATCGATAACCAAAATTTGATATTTTCATATTATTCCATTATTTAGTTATTATTAGGATATCAAAAATTGAACCTGAAATATACGGTTAAATTAAATAAATAAATTTTATATAATTATATAACATACGGAATCGAATTTCAGTTTGAAATGAAATTAATTAGATTATATGATACGGTGATAACAGTTACTTGATAGTATTTTGGTACTTTAGTAACTGTATTCCGTTGAAATTGTGTTTTCAATATTAAAATTGAACCAGAAATACACGGTGAAATTAAATAAATAATTAAGTATAAATATGAGGTTGTACGGAATCGAACTTCAGTTTAATCATTAATTACTTAGTTTATAACTATTATTTGGTAATATTTTGGAACTTTAATAATCGTATTCCGTCGAAATAGTGTTTTCAATATTAATTATCATATTTTATTATCAGCTTTTAATTAGTAGAATCTTAATATATAAGTTCTACTACCTTGGTAACACCAATTGTTAGACTAAATCATGTATAAATATGACATAATATATATACATGCATATTGATAACTCCTTGTAACGGGGCTGTTCCTTCGACGTCGTGCCTGGATCTTTCGTCGCGGTGGTGGTGTAACTGTCGTGGGGCTCCCACAAAACAAAACCGGAAGGGGGGTTTGGTCCCGCGGCGCCTCCGATGTGAGAGTAAGAACTCGTTTTTGGGGAAGATGAAGATATATAGGGATGCAGGGTGGCTGTGTGTGTATGAGTGTGAGAGAGTGATTAACCCCAAAATCTTTCCTCCTTGGGCTATTTATGGTAGGGTTTTGGGGTTGGTACCTTGTAATCGTAGTCGTTGGTTCTGAGAGCGGAGGACACCTGGCTGGAGTGTATACTTTACACGTGTCGGGACGGGACTGGTTGGGGAATGTTCTGAGGATACTCTGATATGTGCCTTGATTATTCCCATGATTGATGGGTGGCAATTGTCCCTATCATGCGTTTTGGCATGTGTCTCACGTGCTGGGACCTCTCAAGGTTGGGCTTGCGGGACTGGGTCAGTTAGGACTAGTGGTATGCGGGACTGGATCGAATTAGGAGTTCGGGTCTGGCCCTTGTAGGAGCTACATGTACTATTATGTGGCCCCCACTTCCTTATGCAGATTGTCTGGATGGGGGAGTAAGGTTGGTTTTGTTTAGGAATTTTGAGCTTTGCTTGCCCCGCAGTCCGGATTGTGTTAAGTTCAGCTAATCTGGACTAAGGTTGATTGTCTTTGGAAAAATTTGAGTTTTGCTTGCCCCCAGTCCGGATTGCGTTGAGTTCAGCTAATCAGGACTAAGGTTTGTTGTCTTTAGAAGAATTTGAGTTTTGCTTGCCCCACAGTCCGATTTGTGTTGAGTAAGCCAATCAGGATTAAGGTTGGCTGTCTTTGGAAAAATTTGAGCTTTTCTTGCCCCCACTCCGGATTGCGTTGATTTTAGCCAATCAGGACTAAAGTTGGTTGTCTTTAGAAGAATTTGCGTTTTGCTTGCCCCCTAGTCCGGATTGTGTTGAGTTCAGCCAATCAGGACTAAGGTTGGTTGGCTTAGAAGAATTTGAGTTTTGCTTGCCCCAGTTCGGATTGTGTTGAGTTCAGCCAATCAGGACTATGGTTTATTGTCTTTAGAAGAATTTGTGTTTTGCTTGCCCTCAGTCCGGATTGTGTTGAGTTCAGCAAATCAGGACTAAGGTTTGTTGGCTTAAAAGAATTTGAGCTTTGCTTGCCCCCATTCTGGATTGCGTTGAGTACAGCCAATCAGGACTAAGGTTGGTTGTCTTTAGAAGAATTTGAGTTTTGCTTGCCCCCCAGTCCGGATTGCGTTGAGTTCAGCCAATATGGACTAAGGTTTATTGGCTTAGAAGAATTTGAGCTTTGCATGCCCCTAGTCCGGATTGCATTGAGTTCAGCCAATCAGGACTAAGGTTGGTTGTCTTTAGAAGAATTTGAGTTTTGTTTGCCCCTAGTCCGGATTGCGTTGAGTTTAACCAATCAGGACTAAGGTTTGTTGGTCTTGGAAGAATTTGAGCTTTGCTTGCCCCCAGTCCGGGTTGCGTTGAGTTCAGCCAATCAGGACTAAGGTTGGTTGTCTTTAGAAGAGTTGGAGCTTTGTTTACCCCCCATTCCGGATTGTGTTAAGTTCAGCCAATTAGGACTAAGGTTTTTTGGCTTAAAAGAATTTGAGCTTTGTTTGCCCCCAGTCCGGATTGCGTTGAGTTCAGTCAATCAAGACTAAGGACTAATGATAACTCTTGGTGGCGGGGCTGCTCCTTCGACGTCGTACATGGATCCTTCGTTGCGGTGGTGGTATAGCTGTCGTGAGGCTCCTGCAAAACAACACCAGAAGGGGGGTTTGGGTCCCGCGGTGCCTCCGGTGTGAGAGTAAGAACTCGCTTTTGGGGAAGTTGAAGATATATAGGGATGCAGGTTGGCTGTGTATGTGTATGAGTGTGAGAGAGTGATTAACCCCAAAATCTCTCCTCATTGGGCTATTTATAGCCCAAGGGTAGGGTTTTGGGGTTGGTACCTTTTAATCGTAGTCGTTGGTTCTAGGAGCGGAGGACACCTGACTGGAGTGGATGCTTTACACGTGTCGGGACGGGACTGTTTGGGGAATGTTATGAGGATCTTCTGACACGTGTCTTGATTATTCCCATGATTGATGGGTGGCAGCTGTCCCTATTATGCGTTTTGGCATTTGACTCATGTGTTGGGACCTCTCAAGGTTGGGCTTGCGGAACTGGGTCAGTTAGGAATAGTAGTGTCCGAAACTGGATCGAGTTAGGATTCTGGGCCTGGCCCTTGCTGGAGCTACATGTACTATCACATATCCTATCAAAACTATAGTATAAATTAATAGTGGAAGCGTACCTAAATCAAAAGAAATCGTTTATAATCTTAAGGACGGTGAAGAGCTTGAGCACTTAGAGATTTGATCTTCACGATTTTCCTTTATATATAAGGATGGGATCTGTTATACTGTGGATCTCTTATTAATAAATAGTATAAATTTTTATATTTTATTCTTTACTTTTAGTTAATAAACTTCTACTATATAACTTGTACCACTATTATTATAATTACTATTATTATTACTATTATTAAAGCTAAATTCTCATATTTTATCCTCTACTTTTAGTTAATAGATTCCTAATATATAACTTCTATCATTATTATTATTATTATTATTATTATTATTATTATTATTATTATTATTATTATTATTATTATTATTATTATGACATACTGCTATATACATGATATATCATATCATTAATAGGGTTTTCGATTTAAACAAAGAGTATACATGTGAAAATATAAGTAACTTTGGTAGATTTAGAGCAAAATAGATCAAGCAAAAAGGGTCGGGAGATGAGGAAGAATTAAAATAACGAACGACATTTGCGTGATTTGCATTATTAATAGGGGTGGAGTTATTATCAGATGGATAAATAATGAACATAGCTACAAACTAGCAGACCATTTCTCACTCGGAGCATATAAGTTGAAACAGTCGGTTAGTCACCAAATCACCATTTTAGTTTCTATAATCTGGTTTAATTTATTTACTAAAATATTCCGAGTATCTAGTCGCCAATCTGTTCAGAGACAAGAAATGTAGGTTCCTAATATGTATTAGTAGTTTAGTACCATTGTTATAGATTTCGGAAATCGGAATTATTTGGTTGAATTACTGATTTGCGATTTATCGGACGATTTTTAAAAAATCAGATGATTTATCGGTGATTTATCTGAAATCGATCAAATCGGATAATTTTTTTTGACCGATTTTTTAGCGATTTATCGACGATTTTTAAAAAATCGGCCGATTTCTATAACAGAGAATTTAGTACTAGCTTTATACATGTGACTTAATAGCATCTTTTAATATTTAATTTTTTTTCTAAAAAATACTCTATTTTAAAAATTTATTATTATAATTAAATTGAATTAATCCTACTTTTTTAAATAATTATTTTTTTCAAAATATATTTATGTGATAATTATTTTTCTAAAATTTATATTCTACAAAAATTTCGAGTAACAAATTTTTAATATTTCATTTTATTTATTAAATTCTTTTCAAAATATTAAATTATACATAATATATTCAAACATGTCAAATACTATATTTATTCCTTTAACATTTTTTTTCTTCTCCTTATTTCATTTTTGTCCTAATGATATTTTTTTGCGCTTGTAGATTGTATTATTCCACTTAGTGTATGGGTAATGTTTAACCGTGTAAAAATTATTACTTTAACTAAATTATTATATTTATTTAACATATGTATTAAAATTTATTTAATTTCTTCATTGTCTGTATTTTTCACATTATAAGTTTTTAAAGGGAATATTCTAATCATATTTATACGATTCATGTAATTTTTCCTTACAAATTGAAACAAAACACATGTAATATTTATACCTAAATATAATTTAAAGGTGTTTCTTACTTTATAATTATTTTATAAGATTACCTGTATTGGATGTAGGTGTGTAGAGGCTCTCCGACATTTTTGGGACATTTGAACACAAAGTTCATTTTTTTAGCACAGCTATTCAAATTGTTCCAAAAGTGGCACAGAACGCCACTTCCTCCGGGGTTCAACCCCAGAGCCCCAGAAGAAGTGGCGTTCTGGGGTAACTTAATTTTTTTTTCTTTCCTCCCGGATTGAATGGCAGCTGTGTTAATTGTGATTAAGTGTTTGTAAGTGGGAAATATGTAATGGAGACCTAATTTTGAGTCTTCATATTAAATTGGGAAAAAATTATTTTGCTGTAATTTTTTGTGTGTTGGGTAGTCATGAAAGCCTATTTATAGTAAGTAATTTTTGTTTTTTTTAAAAAAGTGTATGTATGACTTTTTGTGCCCTCAAAAAGGATAGTCGGCAACGAAAATATTAAATGAAGACCTAGTTTTGAGTCCTAATATTAAATTGGAAAAAAATTATGTTGTTTTTTTATTGGGGAGTCATGAAAGCCTATTTATAGTATGTAATATTTGAATTTTTAAAAAAGGTGTACATATGAACTTTTGTGACTTCAAAAAAGGGTACCTTGGGAGTTGACAAAGAAATGTTTGGTAGTTTGTATTTTTTTTGCTGTAATAGAAGACAATAACATCTTTTAGTAAAAATAACAAGATGAAATCGACTTGTCAACTTTTAGAAGTCCGAATCTTCGGACATTCACGGGAGTAGGCACATGCAAATTTATGAAATGATTTGACAAGTCAACTTTTGTTTTGAACTGCATTACAGAGGTGAATAATTTCATTTTAAAATTTATAGGGTGAATAATATCAATTATTTCCATATTCGTAATTGCACAACCTAATATTACATTTTGATTATGTAATATGGCTATAAATAGCTGCAAAACTATAAGCCATCAACTAAAGTTCCCCCTTTGTAGTATATTAGTTTCTAAATTTTGAGGCTGCTACAGTCAGGTCATGGACAAGGGCAAGGGACACGCTAGTTCTGATATTCATGATTACGGGGAATTTAATTGGTATAAATGGACCGAATCTCAAGCACGGGATGAAGCTCAACAAGCAAAAATTAGGGAGGTCAAACAATTTGTGAGAAGAATGCGAGGTATACGGGCCGCACAAGGACATACCGTACGTGATAATGAACAGTTCGTTGGCTATGGGGAAATGAACTTGAAGTTTATGAAATCATCGATCGAGTATGAAGAAAATATTAATAAGAATTTCAACTCTGGTCACATTTCAAAGGAGGAACATGAGTACGAGTTAAATGAAATGTCTCGACATTACCACTTCATGGAGGACGAGCTTGAGATGAGGAAAAAGGAGTACGAGAATGCATACGCAAAGCGTAGGGCTGAAAGGATACGTGAAGAGCACAAGGAGTGGGATGAAAAATATGGGAAATATATCGTCAAACTTGGGGAATTTGCTCAAGGACACGATGATGCTGGTATGGCTACAACTATATGTCATGGAAATGAGGGGCCCCACGCATTGCCATCGCGTGATACTCGGTCGAGTACGTACACCTCGACCCACGGATATGGGGAGGGAGGTCATATGCATACATCCCCTCACACACAAGAGGATGAGGACGTTGATGATGAGTTTGATGAGTACGTAGTAAATTTGGCGGATGACTAAAAAAAATGAGAGATTCATTTATTTTCCAATTTTCAGCTGTAATGTATTTCTCTTATTATATATTTACATAATCAATGTTCCCTTGCAATGTAATTTGTTCCCGAGATGAATGGAAAATGCACTCGTTATTGCAATTTTTTGTTTACTACTTTACAGAAACATTTGTAAATTTTAGAAATGGTTGTAAATTTTTTTTTGGAAAAAGTTTGTTCCACGCAAAGGTATTTTTGGAAAAGTAAGTAGCACGTGAATCTTACAGGCATGTATTATTACTTGTTGGTAAATTTATGAGTTTTGACTACTCAGAAATGGAAGTATAAAATGATGATAAGGAAAATGACAAGGAAATGAGTTAGGTATCCCGTGAATACACAGTAGAAAGCACATGCAACAGTTTGACTGAAGTTTTCACTAGTTAGAGATGAAAGTTAAAGAAGTTACTATTACGAATGCCAGTCTGCAACTACAAAGTTGGAAGGGTCCTCCACAGATAGTAGCCACATGCAGACTGCAAGATAGTGAGTAGTCTTGTCAAATGCAGTAGAAGTTGTAAAAGCTGTATGATGTGACAAATGAATGTTAACTGTTTCGAAATAGTATGAGACGTAATTAGCACGTGAATGTTACAGACATGTCTAGTTAATTTGTGTGGTCTTGCGTCCTTGTTTATTATGTAAATATGATGTAGTTCGGAAGTTAATATTGTATAGTAATAGAAGAGCAATGATTATACTACTGGTGATATTATTCGAGCTACTGGTCGGAAATGGTTTTGTGATGATGATTTTAGATATTCAATGGATCCAAATTTACGTTACTCAAGAGGTTCAGTAATCACGATGCATAGGGAATGAGAATGGCGTGTAGGGTGTTTGCAAATATGTGTAGCCCAATGTCAAGAACATGGAGTGCGAGTAACTAAACAAATCGCCATACAAATGCAGCGAGACACCGCTCAACAACTGGAACTAGCTTTATTCTGTGCAAGAGAGGAAGAGAATCAAATGAGAATGCGTTTAAACCGGATGGATCTAGAAAGAAAATGTAGGGAGTTTGCTGAAGATGGTGACCATCACAGCGCAAGAATGTATCATCATTTCGCTACGAGACCCGACTATATTTCCGATTTCTACTTGTCCGATGAAGAGTAATATTTCTGAATATTGTATTTTGATAGTGTACTTTATTATTTTGAGCTTTTGAAATTGTTATTTTATATTTCTGAATGATTTGACTACTCACATAGTGTGTGAGTGTTTATGATAAATTTAATGTGAGGTACTGTACAAATGTAATGTGATGTAGTTGTTAGCATGCCCTATAAATGTCTTGGGCATTTCAATTGGAAAGCATAAAATGGATAAGGGTAAAAAAAGATCATCCTCAAGCACATCTAAGTCCATTTGGCGTCAGCTTAGTATCGCGAAATGTATCGGTCGCAGAAAGAAAACGAAAGAAGATGAGAGTGGCAGAAAGAAGAAGAAGTGCGTGAATCAAAACATTTTGGGCGAGATAAAAGGTGATAAAGAAAAGCTCCGAAAGGATTACAATGATCGGTCCCTGCCGGAGGACGAACGCATCCGTCAGATCGATGAAGTGTATAAAAAATATGACAAAATGGAAATCAACCTGATTGAAAGAGAAGATAGTGAAATTGCATGGTATGTTGAAGGTCATCAGGCGTGGCATAATTTTGGAGAAGATGCAGATGAAGCAGAGGATGAAGTTATGGAGAGTGCAGGAACTGATGAGGATCAATATGTTGTAAACCTTGCAGATTTTTAAGTTCTTTCTAATGTTTGTTGTATAATTTTAGTAACAATTTGAACGCCTAATTGGAATGTTTGTTTTGAATGGGATAAACCTAATAGGAGTTCCACAATTTGAAGCTCGAATGGATAACACAATAACCAACTTTTGCATGTAATGTTCGAAATAGCAAGATAGAAAACTTAGATTATACAAATGACAATGATGGTACAACATTTGAGATGAAGCTAAGAAAATGCAATGAAGCTAAGAAACAAGCAAGTAGAAGTTCACGTTATTATGTGTGGAGGCCCTGGGCATTTTTTGCTACGCTTGGTTTGACCTTCTTGGTTACATACACTACATTTCTTTCCTGATCGCGGACCATCAATCTCCGTTCGGATCCACACCAATTGCCCCTTATCTCCACGTTTCTGCTTAAGTTTCTTCAATGATTCATCCGCTACTAACTTTCCATACCCCTGCCAGAGTGGGGGTAATTCGTAGTTCCGGTATTCGGTTGATTGCAAGGGATAAATAATTGGCCGGTACAAGTTCTCAATTGTTTGGTTTTTATGGCAATTTTCAATGAAATGATCCCAACTCAGTCCATGTCTTATACAACCAGCCATTGCGTGAGAGCACATCATGTGATGCGTCGCCCATTTTCTATACGTGCACGTACGGTCGTTGAGATTGACGACCTGGGTCTTACCTCCCTTTACCCTTTCTTTAGCAGTTGTGTATTGACGTGTAACTATTTTCAAGATACCACATGCACGGTGAAAAGTAATAACCGTATGTCCAGTTGCCTTTCTTTGAATTTTTGCTAACATGGCGGCTGAACGCGCACATAACTGTTGACCCTGTTGCACACCGTCATCTACTTTATTTCTATGTGTCTCAATAATCCTGACCGCCTTGTAAAAGAGGTACTCCATCATCGCTGTTACTGGAAGGAAACGAGCCCTTCTTATGTTTCCGTTGAAACCCTCAAGCATGTTGGTGGTCGTTTGACCATAACGAACACCATTATCGTGGGAAAGTGTCCACCTCTGAACAGGTATTCTTGCAAGATAGTCAAGGGCAGGGGGGGAATTTCACCAATTCTTGCCATGTATGCATCATGCTTGGATACTTGTGTGGTTGTGCCAGCTTTTCACATCAATTTCTTTAGTTCACCGCCAGGGTGATGATGGCAGAAGTTGCTTCGCACATGCAGTAGATAGAATCTATGGATGCCTAATGGCTCAGCAAATCCGTTTTGAGGGTCTCTTACCGCAGAAAGAATACTGGCTGCTCGATCAGAGATGATGCACACGCTGGTCTTTTGGTGACAGACATGTCTCCGAATACGTTGCAGAAACCAATACCAGTTCTCATACGTCTCTTCATCAACCAAACCATAGCAAAGGGGAAAAGGGTGGTTGTTCGAATCTACTCCCATGACAATAAGCAATTTACCCCTATATCTCCCCTTCAAGAAAGTACCGTCTATTGAAATTACAGGACGTGCATGTTGCCACCCATCCATCATTGCCTTCAAACACCAAAAGATTCGCTTACAAACGGACGTGCCCCGTTCCTGAGCATGTGGCACGGCATCAATCTCAGCAATGGTTCCAGCATTTGTCTTCTTGATGGCTGTAAGAAACATGGGAAGATCTTGATATGTTGTAGGCCAACTTCCATAGACTTCCTCAATGGCTATTTGTTTGCCTCGCCACGCTTTCTTGTACCCCACTATATGGTTGTGCTCATTGTTGATAAGAGGGATAATGGTTTTAATGGGGATTTCTGGTGTATCTATCACCTGTTTCACATATCATTGAGCAGTGTCAAAATATTTTCACAAAATATTTTAACAAAATTTGTAGGGAAGTTAAATAGTTATGTATGTTAAATTACTTACAAGTGGTTTGACAAGCTGCGAAATCATCCTTGCAGATAGCTTCTTGTGATCTTGCAACGGCTGATCAACCAAGCATCTGTGTTCCTCTCTATTGACATTTATCCTCCAGTAATCAGAATTATGCATGAAAGCAGCTCGCATCCTCCAGTTACAGCCCTCAGCCCAGCACTGAATAATGAGTTGTTCTTTGTTACTCTTTGTCATTTTATATGTACGATCTGTGGCAATATGAGCACGCTTGACTGCCAACAACAGGGTTGCTTTGTCACGGTAACACTTTCCTTCACTCAGTTCCCCCTGATCAAGGTCTTCATCAAAATACATATCGTTAGGGCTATCTATTATTGGGGAAATATATATCTCTGTGCGAAACCATGGAGCCCTTGGAACATGATGCTCTTCCCCAGCTGTTGGAAACATGCTAGAAATTTCTGCATTCCTCTGTACATGCCCCCCCTTCATCGCTGCCTGATGAATCTTCATCCCCATCATCATCATGAAGGTGAAAATCATCATCACTGGATGAATTATCTACAGCTTCATCTGCGACGAGGGCTAACCGCTTACCCGAACCTCTTCCCACCATCTCTACATTACCCCCACCTTCTTGCTCATTTTCATAACTACTCCCCCTTCATACCCTCCACCAAATAGACTACTCTCCCCTCCTAACCCTCCACCATATGCACTACCCCCCCTCCATACCCTCCACCATATTGACTACTCCCCCCTCCGTACCCTCCATAATATTCACTACCCCCCTCCATGCCCTCCGCCATATTGACTACCCCTCCATACCCTCCACCATATTGACTACTCTCCCCTCCGTACCCTCCACCATATTGACCACTTTCCCTTCCATACCCTCCACCATATTGACTACTTTCCCTTCCATACCTTCCACCATGTTGACTACTGCTTCCTACGTACCCTCCACCTTTTTCCGTTGTTTCTCCTCTGTACCCTCCACCTTCAAAATGTAGATCTGACCATCCTGGGTTGACATTACTCCCGTATGTTAATTGTGTCGGTTGTGACCCTAAATTCGGTTGGAAAGAGTACGGGTCATCAACAGCAACTTCCTCTGTTTCGATGAACAAAGAAACATCTTCTTGGACGTTCAGCAACATGGCAGGGACATTTAACATACGGGTAACATCATCATCACTTAATATTTCCATTTGATAAAAACCTTCAACTAAGTTGTATTGACCAAGGTAAGGATAATTTAAACTCAATTTCAGATTCCATTGATAAGAACTAATATTCATTAAATTGTATACAAGACGTTTAAGCTCATCAAAATAGGTACCAAACCGAATAAACATCATTTTCTTGGGATCGATAGAGTAGTTGATATTACTACCCTCTCGAATTACTACTTCACCCAAAAAAAATTTGACATTCACGTGGCCTTCCATTTCCCTGAGTTGAAGAAAATATTTAACAAGTGAGCAACATATTTACATACATATATATACATATATACACATAATTAAAAGGAGGACATACCTTTTCGTATTGGTTGAAGAGAACTATGTGCTGAACATATTTGGTGCCTCAAGACATGTATAAATAGTGGAACGACTATTATTGTGATTCATTAATTGTGTCAATAATTTCTGCATAAAGATATCTGATCCCATCCATTTCAGATTTCAGATAAGATAATTTTGTAAGGGAAATCTACTTTTTGCCAGATTTTGTGGATAGGAAGCAGAAGATAATTTTATCCAAATTTTCAACAGGAAGTAGATAAAATATTATATAACATTTTTAATATATTAATAATATGAATACAAAATAATATTCTATTAATATAAAATAGGTAATATTAAGCGTTTGTATAATTTAAAAACTATAAATTACCAATTATTTAATTTATAATATAATAATTATTTATAACAATAATTGAAAACTCATAAAAAGTACAATAATTTATAATATAAACCATTATTTATAACAATAATTGAAAACTCATCAAAAGTACAATAATTTATAATATAATAATTATTTATAACAATAATTGAAAACTCATAAAAAGTACATTTTAAGCCATGCATATATTTTTGATAAATAAACTATGCATATATTATTACAGAATAAAAATAATATATACATTTTTGAGTATAGGAATAATATAATTACAGAATAATATTATATAAATTGATAAAAATCAGTAATAATAGATATATAAATATTTGAGTATAAAATAATATTATGTAATAATAATTATTAGTCAAGTATTATTTAAAAGGAGAGAAATGAAGGAGAAAGAAAGGATAAGAAAGAAAGAAAGTGAGGATAAGAAAGAAAGTGAGAGCAGCGGCCGGAATAAAGGAGAAATTTGAAGACTTGCAACAGGAACCCGGAAGAACAGGCGTTCCTAGGTTGACAAGGAGAAATGTTTTGGCGGAAAACCCCCGGAGCAAACCGGCGTTCTCCGGCTTTCCCTACTCAAACCGGCGTTCTCAGGTCCTCTCTCTGGTCCTCTCTCTCTGCTGATCTATATTTTTGTTCAATTGTTCAAATTGAATTATTTGCATCTGGTTTAATTAATTTTTTTATTAGAATTCTTTTATTTGCATCATGTTGAATTATTTGCATATGCTTAATTACATCCTTGATTACATAAATTTAATTGCTTCTGAAATAATTGCTTTTATTTAATTAGTTGCTTTGATGTAATAATTGTTTTCAAATAATTGCTTTTATTTAATTAGATAATAATTGCTTTGATTTATATTTATTTAAGTAGTTAGTTCCTTGGGTGGAGAGAGGAGATTTTTAGAATGGGTTGATTAATATTTTTTTTGGACACCTAAATATGTAATAAGCGTTTGTATAATTTAAAAAAACTTTTTCAAGCTGATAGCAATTTATATCTTAGAGTAACTACGTTCTTTAAAAATATTATTATACATATAAATTTCAATGATTTGTAACAATAATTGCAAACTCATAAAAAGTACATTTAAAGATATGCATATATTCTTGATAAAAAACTATGCATATATTATTAATAGAGATAAATTTTACTAGATTTAGTCAATTTAAATATAATGAATAAAATAGTACTTCTAAGATTATCATTATTAATAACAAAAAATATTAATTTCAGACTTATTATGAGATATAAAAATACATCAAATTAAAAAAAACGTTCTGAATCTGATAGCAATTTATATCTTACAGTAACTACGTTCTTTAAAAATATTATTATACACATAAATTTCAATGATTCATAACAATAATTGTAAACTCATAAAAAGTACATTTAAAGCTATCCATATATTATTAATAGAGATAAATTTTACTAGATTTAGTAAATTTAAAAATAATATGAATTAAATAGTACTTCTAAGATTATCATTATTAATAACAAAAAATATTAATTTCAGACTTATTATGAGTTATAAAAATACATCAAATTAAAAAAAACGTTTTCAAGTTGATAGCAATTTATATCTTAGAGTAACTATGTTCTTTAAAAATATTATTATACACATAAATTTCAATGATTTATAACAATAATTGAAAACTCATAAAAAGTATATTTGAAGCTATGCATATATTCTTGATAAAAAAACTATGCATATATTATTAATAGAGATAAATTTTACTAGAATTAGTCATTTTAAATATAATATGAATAAAATAGTACTTTTAAGATTATCATTATTAATAACAAAAAATATTAATTTCAGACTTATTATGAGTTATAAAAATACATCAAATTTAAAAAAACGTTTTCCAAGCTGATAGCAATTTATATCTTACAGTAACTACGTTCTTTAAAAATATTATTATACACATAAATTTCAATGATTTATAACAATAATTGAAAACTCATAAAAAGTACATTTGAAGCTATGCATATATTCTTGATAAAAAAAACTATGCATATATTATTAATAGAGATAAATTTTACTAGATTTAGTCATTTTAAATATAATATGAATAAAATAGTACTTCTAAGATTATCATTATTAATAACAAAAAATATTAATTTCAGACTTATTATGAGTTAAATATAATATGCATAAGGTTAATTCCATCCTTGGATTATGTGAAAATGTGGTAGAACATGGAAAATGATGCCATTTTTTGACTTCGTGTCACAATTGCTTACATCAAATTTCCTTCTTGTGCAGGATTACATGGCTGGACGACAATTGATCAACCCCGGTCCAATTGACGGGGGGTTACTTACTCAACAAAATATGCATCGTTCACAGCTTGTCTGGGGTGGCACGGTACACATTCTTGTCCCAGTGCCCAGTTTACTTATCAAAATTCTTTATGTTGTTTGTAAATGCTTAAATTCAAATTTACTTGCAGGGTAGTGATGATCATTTACGGCTCCGCTCAAACTTCAAGACATACTGGGACTGTGTTCAGGCTAATCCACTGCCACAGCCTATCCAGGATGCCATTACAGAAGCTGGTTTTATGGGTGTTCTACTAGCCGGGAGTATGAGACATGATGCTGGCCTCATATCGGCTTTTCTTAATCGATGGCTCCCGGAGACGTATACTTTCCATCTCTGTTTCGGTGAGGCCACTGTTACACTTGAGGATGTGTACTACATATTAGGGCTACGTAGCGTTGGACGTCCTGTATTACCTATTCCAGGGGATGTAGATCAATTGTTAGTACAGGAGCTTCTTGGTGTTGCCCCTGATCCACAGCAAGATACAGATGTTATAAAGAAGGGTGAAATTAAGATTAGTTGGTTGGTTCGTCAGTTCGGTGACTGTTCCCGTCTACACTTAGCTACTGGTCATGATCATGAGCGTGAGCTATTGTACCACACACGTGCACACTTGCTTCTGCTCATTGGTTCTACTGTGCCAAACTACAGTGGTTACCGTATGCCTCTAAACCTCCTCCCATTTGTGCGGCACGTGTGTCAGATTAGTACTTATAGCTGGGGCAGTGCATGTCTTGCTTATCTTTACCGCCGCCTTTGCTCAGCTAGCATTGGATATAAGACGGAGCTATGTGGGTCGATGACATTATTACAGGTACATATCCACCCAACATACTTCACATTAGACACACTGCATACTATAGACAAACTGCATACTTTAGAGACACTGCATACTACATGGTACATGATCCATGCCTTCAACAAATATTCATTTCTCGAATGTGGTTCAGGTTTGGATATATGAGCATTGTACTGCCTTAGCTCCCAGACAGCGAGACCCTTATTTGATGCAGCATCCCCGTGCTCTCAGGTACGACTATGCTTAAATATTTATGACTCTTTGTTCATGTTCAAAAGTATTCCAACATAGTCTTTAACATCATATATTTCTTGCTTCAGGTGGATGGTCCCATTGGATGGTACGACTCTGCAGACACATTCGTTACGCGGAATTCGTTATGACCTAGATACCATGTCTGAGGATTCCTTCAGGTGGATGTCCTACAGTGATTCCGCGGTTGAGGCACGATACATCCCTGAGCTTGAGCTATCACTCATGAGTGTACCTTGCCCCTCTTTTACTTGACATGGGTGGAGTGGTGTTACACTGATAGGGTCACAAGATAGTTTGGCTACTTGCAGCAGGTCCCTACTGACTCTCCACTTACTGACCATGATTCTTTCCATAGGGGTCAAAGAGGTTGGCCTTTAAAGTTCACTAGGGTGCGTGAGCTTTGGGAGTCACGTCACATTGCCGTGCTTGGTCCACCATCTTACAGACGCACTCACAGACCTATGTGCGTTGTTGACTATCCTGAGTGGTACGACAGAGTCACTAGGCATTTCATGATCAACCCCAGGATTTAGAGGGACCAGCAAGGATTTCAGGGGTCGCAGGGACACCTACCAGTGGCTGTAAGATTTCTCTTCTTAGATTATTACCTCTTCATTTGTCACAGTTTTCGTTTATGTATACACATTTACATGTCATTCAAACTTACATGTTGTCAATACAGGTTGAGGGGTTGTCCGCTGCCTACCACCAGATCTGGGAGTCCGGCGTGGCTGAGGATGATGATAATGTGGATGAGGTGCTTCAGGGTTTACATGGCACATTAGATGCCATAGGTTTCCCATATCTTCTATAGAGGCCCCCTCATCCACCTCCTGCCACCCCACGTACTAGAGGTGCTCATGCCCGTAGGCCAGGTACTGCATTTGTTAATGCTGCACCACCTCCTCGGGATGGTTGGGAGCCTTGGCCTCGTCCATCAGGTGGAGAGGGTTCTTCGTTCTACACCTCCTTTGGCTCAGGTTGGGAGCATAGCTTTCAGGGGCATGGACATACTGACCATACCTGGGACCACTTCATTCAGGGAGAGGGAGATCCTCATACGTCTACTTGGGGTCAAAGTTCACAGGTGCATGATGTTGGTGGGTCTTCTTGGGGGCGGAGCACTCAGAGTCATGATGCGGGTACATCTACTTTTGGCCACCCTTCTCAGGGCCACAGCCCTTATGCTGGTGCATCTACTATGGGCCACACTACTCAGACTTCTTATGCTGTTCCTAGTGCATGGGCTACTGGATCCAGTTGGGCCATTCTACTCAGACTCATTACGGTCATCTGCCCCAGGCTTTTCCACATCCTATATACAGTTTCCCGCCTGAGACAGGAGGTTCGGGCTTCTCTTTCCAGACCACAACTAGGGGCTTCGACCCCTGGTTAGGATGTGATTCCTCCGCACAGAGTCATGAGCAGGGGGGTGAGATGCATACACCCCTTATCATGCAGGATGCAGATGTGGAGGGTGACAGTGAGGAGCAGGATAACGATAATGAGGAAGTTGATCCTCCTATACAGCTCAGACAGCAGCCTCGTAAAGCAGTGAAAGGAAAGGGGAGGCTATGCTGTAACACCCCCAAATCCGGGGTCGGGGATCCGGGTTGTCACGAGTTCCATTTCCCTTAATAACACCCAATCTTAATACACAATCAACTACTCTGTACTGTGACCCCACAATAAACACACACACCACAAGTTATAGTCTCAGAGATGAATATCCAAAAATAATCACAAGTCGTTTTATTCCACAATTATATGTCAATACACCTTAAAAGGTTTCTGAATAAATTTACATTTCTTTGCCATTATTACAATTCATAAATATACATAATCTGGTACATCAAAAGTTGAAAGCCTAGCCTATTGGTAGTTCCTACCTCAGCTACAACGACATTAACGCCTATAGAAAACTGCGAAACGTTTCCTATCCGCTCGTGAATTGGGAGCTTGGTCCTGTTCATCTTGTCTATCTGATATTATGTGATGAAAGAAGAAAGCAAGGGTGAGCAACAAGCCCACCAAAATAATATGTATAGTGATTTATAATATATGAGCATTCTCATAGTACTCATGAAAGTCTTGGTCAAGAAGAAATGAACCAAATTGATATCTTAACGCGACCAAGTCGCAAAATATTCAGTATATATGTATATATACTTTTCAAAATCTTGGAAGTCCTCTTCCATGTATAATATACACAAAGTTCCAGTTTATAACTGTATAAAAAAATATCGTTGCAAGGTGATCTCATATATCTAACCTTGTCTCAACGTTTTTCTGAAAGTCTTTGTCATGCATAAGATAATCATTTACTAGATATAAGTTTAAAAGATGAAGTTACAAGATACTCCAATATACTTATATCTTTTCCAAATACTACTTGAACTACCACCGTTCAAGTTATAATTAGTTTCAAAAGTTCATCACACTGATGAGACTACAAGATAAGACTTGAATAGATTCAATCTTTGAAATATTTTGAAGAAAATGAAGTTATGATATACTTCATTAAGTCCCGATATATATATACACCTATATATATACATACGTTTCCTGAAAACCTCTGTCATGTAAAGTATGAACAGAATTGCAATATCCAATAAATTTGGAAAGGAAAGAATTTTGGCATAAACCTGATACCTTGCTGATCAGGCAAAGATACCAATAAGTAACCTTTTCTACTAGTAGATGGACGAATTCCCCACTAGTCATCACCCTGGTCGCAATAGGACCTTATGCTGGACTACCACTCAGCCACTTATGCATTTGATGGACTCCCACTGAGCCACTTACACTATCATGGACGCCCACTGAGCCCATGTTGCTTATGCCGACTCGATAGATGGACTTACTTCCCGAACGTTGGGTAAGTAATCAATTCATTTACCAAAACTGCAACCTTGTTGCGAATATAAAATACACCATAGAGTCGGATCCCTCAGGTTTTGAGCGAGTATTTAAATCCCCTTTTTAAAAGGAAGATCTTAAATATAAAAATGAGTTTTGGGATCCGCTCTAACTTTTAAAAATCATTTTGAAGACTCGAAAACACTTTAAAGAGTGTTTGGAGTAATGCTGATTTAATGAAGTAAATCAGTCCCAATATATTTAGAAAATGTCTAAATATTATTATTTAAATAATATTCCCATAAAGAATAATCTTTATACAAATAATTGAAGTAGAAGTTGTAAGACTTATACTTGAAATGAGTATTAAATAACCAAAGATATACGTATACGGAAGTACTATCTTTATTTGAATAATCGAAAATAAGTTTGATTATCGAAACATTATTCTTTAATAAAATAAAGAATATTATTAAATAATAAGCGGAGTCATAATACCTCGAATGAATATTATAAATAATATTCATTAAATAAAATAACGGAGTCATACATCCTCAAATGAATATTCAATTAATAATCATTAATAATATAACTGAGTCATAAGCCCTCGAATGAATATTCATAATAATATTCAATAATAAAATAAAGGAGTCATAAGTCCTCGGATGAATATTCGAAATAATATTCAATAATAAAATAAAGGAGTCATAAGTCCTTGGATGAATATTCAAAATAATATTCAATAATAAAATAAAGGAGTCATAAGTCCTCGGATGAATATTCGAAATAATATTCAATAATAAAATAAAGGAGTCATAAGTCCTCGGATGAATATTCGAAATAATATTCAATAATAAAATAAAGTTAAAGTTATCGAATAAACCTTATTAGATTAATAGTTTTGAAAACTATAACCATATATATATAAAAATATATATATTATACTCGGGAACATCGACTCTCGGTTTAGAAGTATGTTCACCTTTTGATCCCCTATACTAAGGGTAAACTCAATACCGCTTATCTCTAGCATAGGTATTATGCAACTGTAAGCATTTTAACCAACAGATATATAATCCAAGAATATGAAACAGGCATGCATATATACCATATCACATGCTACAATATATTGCAAGAATTTGCTAATAACAAATATGCATTTATCGCAAGATCATGCATATACACATATACATCACAACAACAGTATAACGGGTAGAAAACTTGCCTGAGCGACTGGGGGTTACAAATGGCTCGGGACGAGTCTGGTAACCTATAAACAACAAGTAAGTTGGAATTAAACCAAAGTCACTTGTACATCTATACATTAACCAACTTAGACTCTAACGCTCGCTTTGCGCTTACTAATTCTCTTAAGTCACTCGAGTACCCTCGGCTCCACCATTTTTATTAAATTAACCATTACGAGTTTTAAGGCGATTCTTTCGCGAGTGTCTTATCAACTACCTAATCCACTTATCATAAATGTTTCATACTCCCATTTAGTCATTTAAGGTCTTTAACCTATGTTTCAAAGTAAGGCGAGGGGTAAGGGTTCGTTCGCGAAATGTCGTTACTTAAAACGGCCGTTTCTCCTAAACCGTTCATCGGAATCAAACGAACCACATATCAAAACGAAGCTCGTAACATGAACTATCTAAACATGGCAATGGTAAAAACCTAGCAGGGAGTTCTCGGGTCCTAATGTTATGAACAAAAGCAGTCTAAAGTAAATCGGACATTACGACGGCTATGTTTACGCGATTTCCCAATTTTATACCATTCCAATTCAACACCAAACCATCACCAATCAACCCACAATCACAACCCAATCAAAACTCCATCCATACTTTATCATAACATCCCCAACAACTCAACATTAACAATTTATACTATTCTTTATCATGAATTTAAACTACACTTAAGTTCATTAATCAACAACCAAGATTTATAACTCCAAAAACATCCCAAAACTAACTAATCTCTACATACACAACCATCAAGCCTCTCATGAACTATAACACTCATATTATGCTCTTAACATTCAATAACAAAGCTTGGTTAATAGATTATACCTTCCTTGAAGCTTCTTAACACAACACAAGAGCTTTGAATGCCTAAAGAACCTTGATACTTGCTTGTATAACCTTAAACTTTCATAAAAATTCAAGAAAACTAAAGTTATTTTTTGAAAGTTACTATTCACCATCTTCTTCCTTGAATTAATGGAAGAGATTGTGAAGGAATTAGAAGCTTAAACTTATAGGACATCCATATCTATGTACAAGGAACCTTAGATAATTACCTTGTGATTTAACAATGCTTGGAACTTGATTTTTGATTTTTCTTCCTTTGAAAAGAAGAAAAAGCCGAGAGCAATGTTGAAGAAATGAAAAATTTTGTGTTTGCTTTGATTTGTTTTGGCTAGCTAGGTTGTTTTGGTTTTGTTTTGGTTAATTACCTTTCTAACCTTGAACTTTGTGTGGTTTACAATCATCCAACAATTCCTTCCCTTTTGTCATGCTTATGTCACCTTGCACATGTCATAATGCTTCCACTTGTCCACACCTTGTGATTTGATGATGTCACAATCCTTGGCTTCTTTTACAAGCTTGTCTCTTGGTCACTTATTTGTTTTACGGTTCGCTTATCTTTCGTTCTCGTTTATCATTTGAGAGATCATATCCGGGATCTTATTACTTGGGTTCCCTTAACCTTTCTCAATACATTATATTCCTTTTATGATCCTCTCTTATAATCCTTTAATTTAAATCCTTTTTATCCTGTTACCTTATACTCAATTCTTTTAGTATCTAGTGGATTTCCGGGAAAAATCAAAGTGTTTGGAATTGGATTCTGACGATCTTTACATACACTTATATACCATATAGAGTACTAATAAAATCTCAGAATATCCATAACAGAACCCCTATATAGTGTGGCATGAAAAGTTTTCTCATTCAGCATAATCTGCAAAATCACTATTCATAAGGGTTTCAAAAATTTCTAAAAATTGGGGTTATTATAGTCTCCCCTCCTTAAAAGGATTCCGTCCCGGAATCAGATATAAAATGAATAGGGATACTCTCTTAGCATTGCACTTTCTAATTCTTGAGTAAATTTTCCCACATTGTGGTCCTATCACCAACTCTGCCTAGTTTGATAACCCTTCTCCTAAGCACTTGTTCCTTTTTACTCTATAACCCTTCCTGGTTGCTCCATATAGGTTACGTCGGGTTGCATGCCTATGCGCTCATATGCCCCTATTTATCTGGCATCCGAATTACACTTCCTTAACATTGATACGTGAAACACGTTATGACTTGCTACATGTTCGGGGGTAGGGCTAGTTCATATGCTAACTTCCCAAACGTCTTAATATATCCAAGGGTCCAACAATTTGTAGACTTAGCTTTCCTTTCTTTCCGAACCTCATCAATCCTTTCCAAGGGATACCTATAACATTACTCGGTCCCCTATTTCATACTCTTTGTCCTTTCGTGTCAAATCAACATACTTATCATGTCCATCTTGGGCTACTACCAGCCGTCCTCTGATTAGATCTATCATATCCTTGGTCCTTTGGACCACTGCTGGTACGAGCATCTTGCGCTCTACAACTTCATCCTAACATAAGAGAGATCGACATTATCTTCCCTCAAGGATCTCATAAGGCGACATCTCGATAATGACATATGATCTATTATCGTAAGAAAACTCAATCTGTGTTAAGTGATCATTCCAATTTCTTTCAAGTCTATTGCACAGACTCTCATTATAGCTTTTAGCATTAGAGCTTTTGCTTCTCAATACCCATTCTTTTCCAGTTCGTAATCGATACTACCTTCCGTTCCTAATATTATACTGGTTATACTTCTGCTCGTTAGCATTCTATAACCTTTTAATAACCACGTCAACCTTAGTATCACTAACGCGTTAGAATCGGAATACCACCATACTTGGTACCACTTCCTTTCTAGCTGCCTCCATCTTCGAAAGCTTGATCCATCATATAGAAGTAAAAGAATTCATTGAGAGATCACTATGATCATGAACACTTGTTACATTGCATAGTTAGTACAGAAGGTGGCCAGCCTTTAGTACTTGACAAGCAATTAAACAATAGCTGGTATCCTACTCGGCTTCTATCACACAGATAGATAGTCATTCGGCAATACCTCCCCTTCTGGAAGGGTTGTTCTTCTCAGTTTACATGAAATGAAAAGAAGAGAAAAGAACGAATTGAAGAGAATTGTATATATGAAAAAAAAATATACTGCCACAAAATATCTGGCTTGGAACCTACCTCTGAACTATAGAGGTTTGTCATAGGAGAATAAAATATATGTGTATATATATCAAGTATTATCGTATCGCATTTCACATGCCTAAATATTTTTGCTATTCCGTCCATCGTTCTATGGACCCATGCTCTTCCTCGAGCTTATACACAATCACCTTTGAAACTCCCTCGATATCGAAAATCGAATCTGGGATCTCATTCTAGACATCATTGTTACTAGAATTCTATGCTTGCACCGCAACCTTCCTCATATAGTAATACGACTCTCTTTTCATAAGAGGGAATAAATATTCAATAGGTAGATACTCTACTTAATTAGTCTATCAATGATAACTTATACACTACCACGACCAGATTAGTGGTACTCAATCTCAACATCCATTCCAATACAACTCTCACGGTTGTAATCAACTCATTACTCGCAGAATCATTGCTGCATTACTATGGTCCACCACTGACCTACTGTCGTCATTCACTTTCCATGAAATCTTAATATCTAACCATACGGAGTCCATACATGTCGTATAGAATACTTCTAAGGAGTTAACATAATCACCAATCATGATTCATGAAGAACACTCCTGATCCTGACATACATACATGACATGAAGCAGATAAAATTGCAGGAGAGTTTCAATCAAAGCAACGATAGCAGGTTAATACCATTCTTAATCGTATGCCTTAAGTAGAAGACTTAACTCAAGGTTTCGTCTAGTCCTTTTTGAAACATGGTCCTGGCTTATCTCAAGATAGTATCTTCTGAGATAGATAGCCCGCTCATGGCGATTATACGAATTAAACCTCTACCAACTACTATTACGGTTGGGTATTGCACAGTCATCAGAAGTAATGTCAATCTTCCAAACCATAATACAACCTTCACGGCTTTAATCCTTATTACTGTATTCCTCTGGCACAAGATCCTATAATTATCCTCTTACCTTTAAAGTGTCGGCCACCTCTTTGGCCTTTCCTGATAGTAAAATTTCCTTACAGTTGATGTCATTTTAACCACCTCCAAATAAATTTTCTACCTCATTTCAATCACTGCTTATGTGAAGATGTCTTCCTTAAAATCTGATGAGTAAAAAAAAATCACCATTTTTCCATAAGTTATTGCCTCAGTCTTTAGAGGTTAATCAATGTCACGACTGACTCCCAATCATACTTAGAACATCTTTTATCTTAGGTCCTAATTTCCCTGAACAATTTTGACCTTTACTGGTTTGATCCATAATTTCTCGTGGTTTAACACGTGCCTCACTTGGCATCAATATAATTACGTCATATTTCCTTATCAACATTTCTATTCTTGAAAATTTTGAATTTTACCTTTCTCCTTGTAAAACCTCTAAGGTTATCCTTGAATCGTTCCTTCTGTATTCCCTAGATACAGGGCATATCAAAATACCATTTACTAATACTAAAACCATTGTCTATATACTTCTGAAAAATTTCTCCACTGATTCTTAAAGGTTGTTGTTACCTTAACCCTTTCCAAATCATACTGTCAAAACTCATACTGTCCCTATTAAGTGTGAAATGCCAACCTTTATGCATTCCCCTAGGATTCATTTTAAGTTACCGATGTTCTATCCTTAATTCCACCTTTAAAAGGTACCTGCATCCTTCCATGGATAAATCAAGTCATATATCCCTGATAAGGGTGTCTTATTCAATCATTCCCACCTCGATAGTATATGCCTAATTTCACAATAACATCTGTATACAAAATTAGGTTAATCAAAATGGCCTCCAAAGATAACAACGGTTATCCGCTTTTCTTGCCTAATCTGGTAACGATAACAAGGATGTTCTGGAAGATATTGGTCGTGTTCAACGTGAACTTCTTCTTAATAATTCCTTATTTACTTTTGTTGTTTATCTCAATAGTCATCTCAATGTTGGGATATCTTTCATACCCGGCGTCTCCCTTTCTGGGTATCAAGCCACCGGTCTTACACTTCACATTCTTGAAGGTCGCTTCCTTCATCCAATTTTCCTACTTTCTTACTTTCTTGTCTCCTTAGTCTATCCGCGTCTCATTATTTATCCTTCGAACTATCTCAAGGTTTCCTCGAATCCTCCCAACTTACAGGGGATAAAATATATGTATCTCTTATGCCCTCAACCATCAATTTTAACTCATGGTGAATCATCCTCATCCTGACGAATGCATACTTCTATTTCTATTGCTACGAGTCTTTAGGACTTCCTCATACCTAACTCCCTTATCATTCCTCAAACTCTATTGCCTTTATATTCCTTTCCACTTCAGTTTCTTTTTATTTTCCTTTCTCTTATCATTAATTCATGAACCCACTAATCATTGACTTCAAACATCACATCGTTCTGGGATTCTTGTCATCCGAACGAATCTTGACAACTTTTACAACTTAGCTTCATATTTCATCATACTCGTCCGCCTTTGTTCTGGCTCTAAAGATTTTACACTGTAACACCCCCAGATCCGGGGTCGGGGATCCGGGTCGTCACGGTCTTTCTTTCCACAATATCACTTCACTTAATTAATAATAATAACCTTAAGCTGTGACCCCACACTAACACACACCACAACCCGTTATAGTCTCAGAGATGAAATTCAAATAAGTACAAGTCTTTGAATCCACAATTTAAAAGTTATTACAACCCAAAATGATTACTTGATAAATTTACAGTTAATTGCCATTATCTGCCACAAGTTATAATTATACATAATTTGATTCTCAAAAATAGAATGCCTGATCTACCAATAGATCTACCTCTGCAGCTATAGCAGCCACAACATCATCGGGAAGACGCGGGATGCTTCCCACGCGCTTGCGCTGGGTCTGCTGGAGTCTGGCCATCTTTCCTAACTGTTGTTGTGTGATGAAGAAATAAAGCAAGGGTGAGCAGCAAGCCCACCAAAATAATATATATAATGATTTACAATGTATGAGCCTACTCATAATACTCATGAAAGTCTTGGTCAAAAGAAATGAACCAAGTTTGATATCTTAATGCGATGAAGTCGCAAAATATTCAGTATATATACATATATACTTTTCAAAATATTGGAAGTCCTCTTCCATGCATAATATACACAAAGTCCCAGTGTATAACTGTATAAAAAATATCGTTGCAAGGTGATCTCATATATCTAACCTTGTCTCAACGTTTTTCTGAAAATCTTTGTCATTCATAAGACAATTATTAATTAGATATAAGTTTAAAAGATGAAGTTACAAGATACCCCAATATACTTATATCTTTCCCAATACTACTTGAACTACCACCGTTCAAGTTATAAATTAGCTTCAAAAGTTCATCACATAGATGAGACTATAAGACAAGATTTGAATAGATTAAATCTTTAAAATATTATCAAAATAAAATGAAGTTACGAGATACTTCATTTGATGTAAACATCATTTTGAAAACTTGACCCTGCCAACACTCAACAATCGCCCAACCGTAGCCTTTCCATCGAAGTGCTCTGGGTAGTGTTGCAGAAATTATCCAATTGGATGATGAACTCATTACGGGAGTTTGCCGCGCCAGGAAGACCACTTACGATGATCAGTCGTAGTAGTACAACCCCACCATTTTCTACATGTAGAGGAGAACCTGTCGGATTTACTTGTCAACCGAACACTGAACTCCTAAGGAATGGACCGCCTTAGCGGAACTTCCAGGCCATTTGGGCCAATATAATAAGGCTGGGCCGGCGCTACTCGGCCACTTACGCCACTCCTAGTTCAGATGAAATCCATGACTCTGAAACGTAAAGCTCGTTTCCCCCTTTCCCCAAGTAGAAACTTGTTGATACGGCTCCACCAAGAAGTCGTACCTAGTTGGAAAGGAAAACTCACCGATATTTCCCAGGCGATGCCTGTTAATGGATTAACTTGTTCCAAGAATTTACTTCCCGAATATTGGGTAAGTAATCAAACACTCTTTTACCAAGACAGCAACCTTGTTGCGAATATAAAACACACCACCGAGTCGGATCCCCCATGTTTTGAGCGAGTATTTAAATCCCCTTTTTAAAAGGAAGATCTTAAATATAAAAATAGTTTTGGGATCCGCTCTAACTTTTGAAAATCATTTTAAAGACTCGAAAACACTTTAAAGAGTGTTTGGAGTAAAACTGATTTGATGAAGTAAATCAGTCCCCAGAATATTTAGAAAATGTCTGAATATTATTATTTAAATAATATTCCCATAAAAAAATAATCTTTATAAATAGTTGAAGTAGAAGTATTAAAACTTATACTTGAAATGAATAGCAAATAATCAAAGATATACTTATACGAAAGTAATATCTTTATTTGAATAATCAAAAATAAGTTTGATTATCGACACCTTATTCTTTAATAAAATAAAGAATATATCTCAGCAAATAATCGGAGTCATAGATCCTCAAATGAATATTCAATAATATTCAATAAATAAAATAAGCTGAGTCATAATACCTCGAATGAATATTATAAATAATATTCATTAAATAAAATAAAGGAGTCATACATCCTCAAATGAATGTCCAAGTAATATCCAATAAATAATGTAAAGGAGTCATACGCCTTCGAATAATATTCGAAATAATATTCAATAATAAAATAAAGTTAAAGTTATCGAATAAACCTTATTCGATTAATAGTTTTAAAAACTATATCCATATATATATATATAAATAAATATATATATATAATATACTCGGGAACATCGACTCCCGGTTTAGAAATATGCTCACCTTTTATCCCCTATACTAAGGGTATACGCAACTACTTGCTTATTTCTAGCATAGGTATTATGCAACTATAAGCATTGAAATCAACATATAGATAACCAGATTATGAAACAGACATGCATATATACCATATCAGCATGCTCCAATATATCGCAAAATTTGCTAATAACAATCATGCAATATCACAAGATAATGCATATACATATATTTACATCACAACAACAGTATAACGGGTAGAAAACTTGCCTGAGCGACTGGGGTTACGAATGGCTCGGGACGAGTCTGGTAACCTATAAACAACAAGTAAGTTGGAATTAAACCAAAGTCACTTGTAAATCTATACTTTAACTAACTTAGACTCTAACGCTTGTTTTGCGCTCACTGATTCGCTTAAGCCACTCGGGTACCCTCGGCTCCACCATTTTTAATAATTTAACCTTTACGAGTTTTAAAGCGATTCCTTCGCGAGTGTCTTACCAACTGCCTAACACACTTACCATAAATGTTTCATACATTAATTAACCCTTTTTGGTCTTTAACCTATGTTTTAAAGTAAGGCGAGGGAAAAAGTTTCGTTCGTGAAACGCCGTTACTTGAAACGGTCGTTTCTCCTAACCGTAAATCGGAATCGAACGAACTACATATCAAAACGAAGCTCGTAACATGAGCTATCTAAACATGGCAGTGGTCACAATCTAGTAGGGGGTCCTCGGGTCCTAATGCTATGCACAAAACAGTCCAAAGAAAATCGGACGTTACGACGGCTATGTTTACGCGATTTCCCATATTTAAACCATTCAAACCCATTCCAAATCAACCTCAAATCCAACCTCAAATCCATCATACAACAAACATCCATCCTTATCACATCATAACAATCCCAACAAATCCACATTAACCATTTATACTATTCTTTATCATGAATTTAAACTACACTTAAGTTCATTAATCAACAACCAAGATTTACAACTTCAAAAACAACCCAAAACCCATTAATCTCTACATACACAATCATCAAGCCTCTCATGAACTCTAATACTCATTTTATGCTCTTAACTTTCAATAACAAAGCTTGGTTAAGAGATTATACCTTCCTTGGAGAGTGGAGAATCAAGGGGATGGCTTGGAATCATCTTTAAAGCCCTTATCCAAGCTTAATCTAAACAAAACTTCAAGAACACAAATTTTAGTTCTTGAAAACACTATTCACCATCTTCTTTGATGATTTATAGAAAAAGATTGGCTTGGATTTAGAAGCTTAAACTTATAGGAAGTATGTAACTTAACTAGGAGAAGCTAGGATAATTACCTTGCTAAATAATAAGTGGAGGAGCTTGAACTTCCATTTTTTAAGAAGAGAACCCGAGAGCTTCATGAAGAAGAAGAAGAATTTTGTGTTTTGCCTTGTCTTGATTTTTGGTTGGTTGATTTGGTTTTGTTTTTGATTTAGTAAATTACCTTCTTGCCCTTGGATTTGTGTGGTTACAAAGCCACCACACCTCCTCCTTCCCATGTCATGCTTATCTCATCCACATGATGTCATCCTTCCTTCCTTGTCTTCTTTCTATTGGTTGGATGACATCACTCCCATTAATCCCTTTGATTAACTTCCTAATCGTTTGCCTAATGACCGCTGATCTGTTATACGGTTCGCTTAACTTTCGTTCTCGTTTATCGTTTGAAGGATCATACCCGGGATCTTATTACTTAGGTTCCCTTAACCTTTCTCAATACATTGTATTCCTTTTATGATCCTCTCTTATAATCCTTTAATTTAAATCCTTTTTATTCTGTTACCTTATACTCAATTCTCTCCGTATCTTGTGGATTTCCGGGAAAAACCAAAGTGTTCGGAATTGGATTCTGACGATCTTTACATACACTTATATACTTCATAGAGTACTAATAATATCCCATAAGATCAATAACAGAACCCCTACATAGCGTGGCATGAAAAGTTTTCTCGTTCAGCAAAAACACTATTCATAAGGGTTTCAAAATTTCTCAAAAATTGGGGTTATTACAGTCTCCCCTCCTTAAAAGGATTCCGTCCCGGAATCAGATAGAAAACAAATGGGTATACTTTCTTAGTATTGCACTTTCTAACTCTCAAGTCAATTTTCCCACATTGTGGTTCTCCCATCAAACTCTTACTAGTTTGATAACCCTTCTCCTAAGCACTCGTTCCTTTTCACTCTATAACCCTTCCTGGTTGCTCCATATAGGTTACGTCTGGTTGCATGTCTATGCGCTCATATGCCCCTATTTGTCTGGCATCTGAATTACACTTCCTTAACATTAATACGTGGAACACGTTATGAACTTGCTACAGGTTCGGGGGTAGGGCTAGCTCATATGCTAACTTCCCAAACGTCTTAATATATCCAAGGGTCCAACAATTGGTGGACTTAGCTTTCCTTCTTTCCGAATCTCATCAATCCTTTCCAAGGGATACCTATAACATTACTAGGTCCCCTATTTCGTACTCTTTATCCTTTCGTGTCAAATCAACATACTTATCATGTCCATCTTGGGCTACTACCAGCCGTCCTCTGATTAGATCTATCATATCCTTGGTCCTTTAGACTACTGCGGGTCCGAGCATCTTGCGCTCTACAACTTCATCCTAACATAAGGGAGATCGACATTGTCTTCCCTCAAGGATCTCATAAGGCGACATCTCGATAATGATATATGATCTATTGTCGTAAGATAACTCAATCCGAATTAAGTGATCATTCCAAATTCTTTCAAGTCTATTACACAGACTCTCATCATAGCTTCCAATCATTAGAACTTTTGCTTCTCAATACCCATTCTTTTCCAGTTCGTAATCGCTACTACCTTCCGTTCCTAATATTATACGGGTTATACTTTTGCTTGTTAGCGTTCTATAACCTTTTAATAACCACGTCAACCTTAGTATCACGAATGTGTTTCCATTCCGCATACTACCACCACTTTATTACTCCTTTTTCAGTTGTTTCTATTTTCCAAAGTTTGATTAATCATATAGAAGTAAAGGAATTTGTTGAGAGATCACTATGATCATGAACACTTGTTATATCGCATAGTTAGTACAGAAGGTGGCCAGCCTTTAGTACTTGACAAGCAATTAAACAATAGCTGGTATCCTACTCGGCTTCTATCACACAGATAGATAGTCATTCGGCAATACCTCCCCTTCTGGAAGGGTTGTTCTTCTCAGCTTATATGAAATGAAAAGAAGAGAAAAGAACAAATTGAAGAGAATTGTATATATGAAAAAAAATATATACTGTCACCAAATATCTGGCTTGGAACCTACCTCTGAACTATAGAGGTCTGTCATAGGAGAACGAAACATATATATTTATATCAACATCAAGTGTTATAGCATCGTATTTCACATGCCTAAATATTTTTGCCATTCCGTCCATCATTCTATGGACCCATGCTCTTCCTCGAGCTTATACACAATCACCTTTGAAACTCCCTCGACATCGAAAATTGAATCTGGGATCTCATTCTAGACATCATCGTTACTAGAATTCTATGCTTGCACCGCAACCTTCCTCATATAGTAATACGACTCTCTTTTCATAAGAAGGAATAAATATTCAATTGGTAGATACTCTACTTAATTAGTCTATTAATGATAACTTATACATTACCACGACCCGATTAGTGGTACTCAACCTCAACATCCATTCCAATACAACTCTCACGGTTGTAATCAGCTCACCACTCGCAGAATCATTGCTGCATTACTATGGTCCACTACTAACCTACTGTAGTCATTCATTTTCCATGAAGTCTTAATAGCTAACCATACGGAGTCCATACATGTCGTATCAAATTCTCCTAAGGAGTTAACATAACCACCAATCACAATTCATGAAGAACACTCCAAACTCTGACGTACTTTCATGACATGAAGCAGATAAAAGTGCAGAAGAGTTTCAATCAAAGCAACGATAGCAGGTTAATACCATTCTTAATCATACGCCCTAAATAGAAGAATTAACTCAAGGGTTCATCTAGTCCTTTTTGAAACATGGTCCTGGATTATTCTCAAGATAGGACCTTCTAAGATAGATAGCCCGATCATGGCGATTACACGAATTAAACCTTTACCAACTACTATTACGGTTGGGTATTGCACAGTCATCAGAAGGAATGTCAATCTTCCAAACCATAATACAACCTTCACAGTTTTAACCATCATCACTGTATTCTTTTGGCACACGCGCCTATAATTATCCACTTACCCTTAAAGTGTCGGCCACCTCTTTGGCCTTTCCTGATAGTAAAATTTCCTTACAGTCAATGTCATTTTAACCACCTCCAAATAAATTTTCTACCTTATTTCCGATCACTGATTGAGTGAAGATGTTTTCCTTAAAATCAGATGGAAAAAAAATATCACCATTTTTCCATAAGTTATTGCCTCAATCTTTAGAGGTTAATCACTGTCACGACTGACTCTCAATCATACTTAGAACATCTTTTATCTTAGGTCCTAATTGCCCTGAACAATTTCGACCTTTACTGGTTCGATCCATACTTTCTCGTGGTTTAACACGTGCCCCACTTGGCATCATTATAATTATGTCATATTTCCTTTATCAACATTTTTATTCTTGAGAATTTTGAATATTACCTTTCTCCTTGTAAAACCTCTAAGGTTATCCTTCAATCGTTCCTCCTGTATTCCCTAGATACAGGGCATATCAAAATACCATTCACTATTACTAGAACCATTGTCTATATACATCTGAAAAATTTCTCCACTAATTCTTAAAGGTTATTGTTACCTTAATCCTTTCCAATTCATACTGTCAAAACTCATACTATCCCTATTAAGGGTGAAATGCCAACCTTTATGCATTCCCCTAGGATTCATTTTAAGTTACCGATGTTCTATCCTTAATTCCACCTTTGAAAAGGTACATGCATCCATCCATGGATAAATAAAGTCATATATCCCTGATAAGGGTATCTTATTCAATCATTCCCACCTCGATAGTATATTCCTAATTTCACAATAACATCTGCATACAAAATGAGGTTAATCAAAATGGCCTCCAAAAGATAACAACGGTTATCCTCTTTTCTTGCCTAATCTGGTAACGATAACATGGATGTTCTGGAAGATATTGGTCGTGTTCAACGTGAACCTCTTCTTAATAATTCCTTATTTACTTTTGTTGTTTATCTCAACAGTCATCTCAATGTTGGGATATCTTTCATACCTGGCGTCTCCCTTTCTGGGTATCAAGCCACCGGTCTTACATTTCCCATTCTTGAAGGTCACTTCCTTCATCCAATTTTCTTAATTTCTTACTTTCTTGTCTCCTCAGTCTATCCGCGTCTCATTATTTATCCTTCGAATTATCTCAAGGTTTCCTCGAATCTTCCCAACTTACAGGGGATAAACTATATGCATCTCTTATGCCTTCAACCGTCAACTTTAACTCATGGTGAATCACCCTCATCCTGACGATCATATACTTTTCTATTTCTATTAATAGGAGTCTTTAGGGTTTCCTCATACCCAACTCCCTTATCATTCCTCAAACTCTGTTGCCTTTTTATTCCTTTCCACTTCAATTCCTTTTTATTTTCCTTTCTCTTATCATTATTTCATGAACCAACACAACATAAGCATTGATTTCAAATATCCCGTCATTCTGGATTCGCGTCTTCAGAACGAATCTTGACAACTTTTACAACTTAGATTCATAATTTATCATACTCGTCTGCCTTTGTTCTGACTCTAAAGCTTTACACTATCTCCTTATCTTTGGGAATTACTTTCCCGAAAACAATTGACTGGACTTAAATCAGTTTATTATAATCTCTTGCTCCGTGCCTTCCTTGGCCTTTCACCAGCAGGTAGTCTCTCTCTTAGGAGGGTGAGTGATAAAAACAGTCTTTTGTGATTCGTCAATCATTTAGAATCTCAAATGATTCCTATATTTCCTTTAGCCAGGCTCTTGCCTCGACTAGGTCAACCTGTTCCTTGGAACTCTGAGAGCTTAACGATTTAAAGGTCATGAAAGAATTTCCTGCCGCATTGTCCCCTCAGGGTGGTGGTTGGGTATAATAGTCTAAGTTCTGTCTAGATAGGTCCATGAATTGCCGTATAGGAGTACCGTCTCGGTTCTCCTTTCCTTACTCGACTTTCTATTTCCTTAGTATGAAATGTTTCATCCTACTCCCCATAATTGGGGTCAACTTTTAATTTAAAATCCTCATTTTCCTCTCCATTATGTCATGGGTTCCTTCTATCTTGATGGCGACCTCCCTGACTATCACGTTCAGGGTTTGCTCTAAATCTTATTCCTCAAACTATGGCTCTCATCTAAGTTCTCATCCTTACGCTCTTGAACTTTCGAAACCCAAATTCTATAGGAATACCTCATTATTCCCTTATCCTCTTTCTCGGTATTAATCTCATATTTATTTGTTGGCTCTCTGCCTTCATTCATCACCTTTCTCTGGTACAATATGCTCTTTTCCGATAATTCGGACTGTATTGCAATCTCAAACAGCTTTTCGGTACCGGCTCCGGTTACCTTCAAAATCTCTTATCAACTTTCCCAAAGACATTAACCTCTTGAGTCTCTCCTTCTTACTAAGGGCATCAGCCACCACATTGGCTTTCCCCGAATGATAAAGAATCTCCCAATCATAATTCTTGATTAGCTCTAACCGCCTCCTCGGGCATATGTTGAGCTCTCTCTATGGGAAAATGTACTAGAGTACTTATGGTTTGCGAATCTCATACTTCTCTCCATACAAGTAGTGCCTCAAACCTTTAGGGCAAAACTATTGCCACGAGCCTAAGCTCATGGGCGGGGATATCGAATTTCATATTACCTTAATTATCTTGACATGTACGCGATTACCTTACCGTGCTGCATAAGCACGCACCCTAAGCCCTAGTGCGAAGCGTCACTATACTTCACAAAATCTCCTTTTCCATCCGGCAACTCCAGCATAGGGGCCATCACCAATCTTTGCTTCAGTTCTTGAAAGCTGTTCTCGCATTTCTCTGTCCATTCAAACTTCTCAGTCTTACGAGTGAGCCGCGTTAAAGGGGCTACTGTCTTTACAACTTGAACGAACCTCCGGTAGTGACCGGCCAATCCTACCTCTGGTAGTCGACCAAACCATGGTCATCAATTCATCAGTGGTCCTTTATCCAATCCTGTCAGGATCCTCCATGGGATCCTCCTCAACAACTATCCCTTCTAGGACAACATCCTCAACCGCTAAATCCTCAATATCAACATCATCCGGTCCTGCATTAGGACACTCTATCGGATCCACAATCCGATCTCCAATTAGTAATAAAATATCATCGCGATGTTGCTCCTCAACATCAGGGTTCGGAGTCCCGCTACCATATACGATAACGAACTACGCTCCTATCACGATATTTATAAGGGTTCCCATAAGGGTTTTAACTGTCAGTACTACGTTAGGTAGCCCGACTATGAACTTGGCAAGAGTTCTTATTATCTTTGTGAACTTATTATCTTAACGTCCCATCATCTCTGAGGTTTATAACGCTTAGCTCTGATACCATTTCTGTAACACCCCCAGATCCGGGGTCGGGGATCCGGGTCGTCACGGTCTTTCTTTCCACAATATCACTTCACTTAATTAATAATAATAACCTTAAGCTGTGACCCCACACTAACACACACCACAACCCGTTATAGTCTCAGAGATGAAATTCAAATAAGTACAAGTCTTTGAATCCACAATTTAAAAGTTATTACAACCCAAAATGATTACTTGATAAATTTACAGTTAATTGCCATTATCTGCCACAAGTTATAATTATACATAATTTGATTCTCAAAAATAGAATGCCTGATCTACCAATAGATCTACCTCTGCAGCTATAGCAGCCACAACATCATCGGGAAGACGCGGGATGCTTCCCACGCGCTTGCGCTGGGTCTGCTGGAGTCTGGCCATCTTTCCTAACTGTTGTTGTGTGATGAAGAAATAAAGCAAGGGTGAGCAGCAAGCCCACCAAAATAATATATATAATGATTTACAATGTATGAGCCTACTCATAATACTCCTGAAAGTCTTGGTCAAAAGAAATGAACCAAGTTTGATATCTTAATGCGATGAAGTCGCAAAATATTCAGTATATACATATATACTTTTCAAAATATTGGAAGTCCTCTTCCATGCATAATATACACAAAGTCCCAGTGTATAACTGTATAAAAAAATATCGTTGCAAGGTGATCTCATATATCTAACCTTGTCTCAACGTTTTTCTGAAAATCTTTGTCATTCATAAGACAATTATTAATTAGATATAAGTTTAAAAGATGAAGTTACAAGATACCCCAATATACTTATATCTTTCCCAATACTACTTGAACTACCACCGTTCAAGTTATAAATTAGCTTCAAAAGTTCATCACATAGATGAGACTATAAGACAAGATTTGAATAGATTAAATCTTTAAAATATTATCAAAATAAAATGAAGTTACGAGATACTTCATTTGATGTAAACATCATTTTGAAAACTTGACCCTGCCAACACTCAACAATCGCCCAACCGTAGCCTTTCCATCGAAGTGCTCTGGGTAGTGTTGCAGAAATTATCCAATTGGATGATGAACTCATTACGGGAGTTTGCCGCGCCAGGAAGACCACTTACGATGATCAGTCGTAGTAGTACAACCCCACCATTTTCTACATGTAGAGGAGAACCTGTCGGATTTACTTGTCAACCGAACACTGAACTCCTAAGGAATGGACCGCCTTAGCGGAACTTCCAGGCCATTTGGGCCAATATAATAAGGCTGGGCCGGCGCTACTCGGCCACTTACGCCACTCCTAGTTCAGATGAAATCCATGACTCTGAAACGTAAAGCTCGTTTCCCCCTTTCCCCAAGTAGAAACTTGTTGATACGGCTCCACCAAGAAGTCGTACCTAGTTGGAAAGGAAAACTCACCGATATTTCCCAGGCGATGCCTGTTAATGGATTAACTTGTTCCAAGAATTTTACTTCCCGAATATTGGGTAAGTAATCAAACACTCTTTTACCAAGACAGCAACCTTGTTGCGAATATAAAACACACCACCGAGTCGGATCCCCCATGTTTTGAGCGAGTATTTAAATCCCCTTTTTAAAAGGAAGATCTTAAATATAAAAATAGTTTTGGGATCCGCTCTAACTTTTGAAAATCATTTTAAAGACTCGAAAACACTTTAAAGAGTGTTTGGAGTAAAACTGATTTGATGAAGTAAATCAGTCCCCAGAATATTTAGAAAATGTCTGAATATTATTATTTAAATAATATTCCCATAAAAAAATAATCTTTATAAAATAATTGAAGTAGAAGTATTAAAACTTATACTTGAAATGAATAGCAAATAATCAAAGATATACTTATACGAAAGTAATATCTTTATTTGAATAATCAAAAATAAGTTTGATTATCGACACCTTATTCTTTAATAAAATAAAGAATATATCTCAGCAAATAATCGGAGTCATAGATCCTCAAATGAATATTCAAATAATATTCAATAAATAAAATAAGCTGAGTCATAATACCTCGAATGAATATTATAAATAATATTCATTAAATAAAATAAAGGAGTCATACATCCTCAAATGAATGTCCAAGTAATATCCAATAAATAATGTAAAGGAGTCATACGCCTTCGAATAATATTCGAAATAATATTCAATAATAAAATAAAGTTAAAGTTATCGAATAAACCTTATTCGATTAATAGTTTTAAAAACTATATCCATATATATATATATAAATAAATATATATATAATATACTCGGGAACATCGACTCCCGGTTTAGAAATATGCTCACCTTTTATCCCCTATACTAAGGGTATACGCAACTACTTGCTTATTTCTAGCATAGGTATTATGCAACTATAAGCATTGAAATCAACATATAGATAACCAGATTATGAAACAGACATGCATATATACCATATCAGCATGCTCCAATATATCGCAAAATTTGCTAATAACAATCATGCAATATCACAAGATAATGCATATACATATATTTACATCACAACAACAGTATAACGGGTAGAAAACTTGCCTGAGCGACTGGGGTTTCGAATGGCTCGGGACGAGTCTGGTAACCTATAAACAACAAGTAAGTTGGAATTAAACCAAAGTCACTTGTAAATCTATACTTTAACTAACTTAGACTCTAACGCTTGTTTTGCGCTCACTGATTCGCTTAAGCCACTCGGGTACCCTCGGCTCCACCATTTTTAATAATTTAACCTTTACGAGTTTTAAAGCGATTCCTTCGCGAGTGTCTTACCAACTGCCTAACACACTTACCATAAATGTTTCATACATTAATTAACCCTTTTTGGTCTTTAACCTATGTTTTAAAGTAAGGCGAGGGAAAAAGTTTCGTTCGTGAAACGCCGTTACTTGAAACGGTCGTTTCTCCTAAACCGTAAATCGGAATCGAACGAACTACATATCAAAACGAAGCTCGTAACATGAGCTATCTAAACATGGCAGTGGTCACAATCTAGTAGGGGGTCCTCGGGTCCTAATGCTATGCACAAAACAGTCCAAAGAAAATCGGACGTTACGACGGCTATGTTTACGCGATTTCCCATATTTAAACCATTCAAACCCATTCCAAATCAACCTCAAATCCAACCTCAAATCCATCATACAACAAACATCCATCCTTATCACATCATAACAATCCCAACAAATCCACATTAACCATTTATACTATTCTTTATCATGAATTTAAACTACACTTAAGTTCATTAATCAACAACCAAGATTTACAACTTCAAAAACAACCCAAAACCCATTAATCTCTACATACACAATCATCAAGCCTCTCATGAACTCTAATACTCATTTTATGCTCTTAACTTTCAATAACAAAGCTTGGTTAAGAGATTATACCTTCCTTGGAGAGTGGAGAATCAAGGGGATGGCTTGGAATCATCTTTAAAGCCCTTATCCAAGCTTAATCTAAACAAAACTTCAAGAACACAAATTTTAGTTCTTGAAAACACTATTCACCATCTTCTTTGATGATTTATAGAAAAAGATTGGCTTGGATTTAGAAGCTTAAACTTATAGGAAGTATGTAACTTAACTAGGAGAAGCTAGGATAATTACCTTGCTAAATAATAAGTGGAGGAGCTTGAACTTCCATTTTTTAAGAAGAGAACCCGAGAGCTTCATGAAGAAGAAGAAGAATTTTGTGTTTTGCCTTGTCTTGATTTTTGGTTGGTTGATTTGGTTTTGTTTTTGATTTAGTAAATTACCTTCTTGCCCTTGGATTTGTGTGGTTACAAAGCCACCACACCTCCTCCTTCCCATGTCATGCTTATCTCATCCACATGATGTCATCCTTCCTTCCTTGTCTTCTTTCTATTGGTTGGATGACATCACTCCCATTAATCCCTTTGATTAACTTCCTAATCGTTTGCCTAATGACCGCTGATCTGTTATACGGTTCGCTTAACTTTCGTTCTCGTTTATCGTTTGAAGGATCATACCCGGGATCTTATTACTTAGGTTCCCTTAACCTTTCTCAATACATTGTATTCCTTTTATGATCCTCTCTTATAATCCTTTAATTTAAATCCTTTTTATTCTGTTACCTTATACTCAATTCTCTCCGTATCTTGTGGATTTCCGGGAAAAACCAAAGTGTTCGGAATTGGATTCTGACGATCTTTACATACACTTATATACTTCATAGAGTACTAATAATATCCCATAAGATCAATAACAGAACCCCTACATAGCGTGGCATGAAAAGTTTTCTCGTTCAGCAAAAACACTATTCATAAGGGTTTCAAAATTTCTCAAAAATTGGGGTTATTACACTAAATCCGCTGCAAATGTTAACAAACTTGATAAGGCCAAAGGATCCAAGCAAGTCTGGGTCCTTAAAACTAATCATTAGTGGTCTTTGTGATTGCAGGGCAACAGGAAAAATATTCTAGTTCTGGACAGTGGATGTTCAGGACATATGACTGGAAATAAGGCCCTGCAATCAGACTTTGTGGAGAAAACAGGCCCAAGTGTTTCTTATGGAGATGGCAATATTGGAAAAATATTGGGATATGGCAATATCAATCTTGGGAATGTCATCATTAAAGAAGTAGCTCTGGTCTCAGGACTTAAACACAATCTGCTGAGTATAAGTCAAATTTGTGACAGAGGTTATCATGTTGATTTCTTTGAAGAACACTGTGAAGTTGTGAGTAAATCTAAAGGCAAAGTTGTTCTGAAAGGATACAGGCGTGGTAACATTTATGAAGCTAAACTTTCAACAAGTACTGATGGTTCTGCAATCTGTCTGATGAGTAGAGCATCAATTGAAGAAAGCTAGAATTGGCACAAGAAACTCTCTCATTTAAATTTCAACAACATAAATGAACTGGTCAAGAAAGATCTTGTGAGAGGACTGCCAAAGTCAGTATTTGCTCCTGATGGCCTTTGTGATTCTTGTCAGAAGGCCAAACAAAGAAAATCTTCATTCAAGAGCAAGACTGAATCATCAATTCTTGAGCCTTATCATCTACTACATGTTGATCTATTTGGTCCAGTAAATGTCATGTCTATTTCAAAGAAGAAATATGCATTGGTCATAGTGGATGAGTTCACGAGATACACATGGGTGTATTTCTTGCACACAAAAAGTGAAACTGCATCTATCTTGATTGATCATGTCAAACATCTGGATAAATTGGTCAAAGATTCTGTGAAAACCTTAAGGAGTGATAATGGCACTGAGTTCAAGAATTTGATAATGGAAGAGTTCTGCAAAAACCATGGAATAAAGCAGGAATTTTCTGCTCCCGGAACTCCACAGCAAAATGGAGTTGTTGAAAGGAAGAATAGAACTCTCATTGAAGCTGCACATACAATGCTTGAAGAAGCAAAGCTTCCAACCTATTTCTGGGCTGAAGCTGTGCAGACTGCTTGTTTTACTCAAAATGCAACACTCATTAACAAGCAAGGAAAAACACCATATGAGATGGTGAAGAAAAAGAAGCCAAATCTGAAGTACTTTCATGTATTTGGATGCAAGTGTTTTGTTCTCAAGACTCATCCTGAACAGCTATCAAAGTTTGATCTAAAAGCTGATGAAGGAATCTTTGTTGGATATGCACTTTCCACAAAAGCCTTCAGAGTCTATAATTTGAGAACAAAATTGGTCATGGAATCTATCAATGTCTCCTTTGATGACAAGAAGATTACTGGTCTTGAAAATTTTATTGACCATGATCAACTGAGATTTGAAAATGAAGACTCAAATTCTGATGCTCAAAATCCTGACAGTCTAAGTCCTGATACTGTAAATTCTGATGGATTAAACTCTGATGTTATAGAAACTGTGGTGACTACGCCAAAGGAAGATGCACCTGTGCAGGGGGAGCATACTCAAGATCTTACCACATCTCAAGAAACATCAGAACATACGTCTGGATCTTCAAGTTCTGATTCGTCAAGTTCTGATAAGCCAAGTTCTGACAGTGCTGAAAATCTAAATTCTGAAGAATCCAACTCAGAGAGCATAGTTTCAGGGGGAGCATCAGAAAATGAAAATGAAGACAGCATGGATCATGGGGGAGCATCCAGTTCTAGAGAAAACCTTCCATCTGTAAGGAAGTGGACAAAATCACATACACCTGATTTGATAATTGGAAATCCTGATGCAGGTGTCAGAACTAGAACAGGTACTTCAAGATGCTGATTGGGTGCAAGGAATGCAGGAACAGTTGAATGAATTTGAAAGAAACAAAGTCTGGACCCTAGTGCCAAGACCAAAGAATAGATCTGTTGTTGGTACAAAGTGGGTATTCAGAAACAAAACTGACAGTGATGGCATAATTACAAGGAATAAGGTAAGGCTGGTTGCAAAAGGATATTCTCAATAAGTGGGAATTGATTATGATGAAACATTTGCACCGGTTGCTAGGTTAGAAGCCATAAGGATATTTTTGGCTTATGCTGCTCACAAAAAGTTTACTGTCTTTCAAATGGATGTGAAAAGTGCTTTTCTCAATGGAGAATTTGAGGAGGAAGTATATGTTGAACAACCTCCAGGCTTTGTAGACTCCAAACATCCAGATTATGTCTACAGGCTTGATAAAGCACTCTATAGACTTAAGCAAGCTCCTAGAGCATGGTATGAGACTTTAGCTCAGTTTCTTCTGGAAAGTGGATTCAACAGTGGAACAATAGACAAAATACTGTTCTACCTCAACCATGGAAAGGACTTACTTCTGGTCCAGATTTATGTTGATGATATCATTTTTGGGTCTACAAATGACAGACTTTGCAAGAAGTTTGCCAAACTGATGCAGTCAAGGTATCAGATGAGTATGATGGGGGAACTTAGCTATTTTCTGGGCCTTCAAGTCAAGCAGAATGAAGAAGGCACTTTTATTTGTCAAACTAAGTACACCAGAAACTTGCTGAAGAAATTTGGAATGCAAGATTGTTCAAGTGCATCCACTCCCATGGCCACTGCAACAAAACTGGATAAGGATACTGGTAAATCAGTAGATATTACTGATTACAGAGGTATGATTGGCTCTCTACTCTATCTAACTGCTAGTATACCTGATATTAGACCTGATATCATGTATGCTACCTGTCTTTGTGCAAGATTTCAAGCAGATCCAAGAGAATCTCACTTAACAGCTGTAAAAAGAATTTTTAAGTATCTTAAAGGAACAGCTGATCTGGGATTGTGGTATCCTAGAGAATCAGATTTTAAACTAATAGGTTACTCAGATGCAGATTTTGCAGGTTGCAAAATTGACAGGAAAAGCACAAGTGGAAGCTGCCAATTTCTTGGAGGCAGATTGGTTTCTTGGTTCAGTAAGAAACAAAAGTCAATTTCCACATCAACTGTAGAAGCAGAGTATATTGCTGCAGGAAGCTGTTGTGCACAGATTCTTTGGATGAAGAATTAGTTACTGGATTATGGGTTAACATATTTCAAAATCCCTATTTACTGTGATAATCAAAGTGCTATTGCTATGACAGGTAATCCAGTTCAACACTCTATGACAAAGCACATCAGCATCAGGTACCACTTCATAAGGGAACATGTGGATGAAGGTACAGTGGAATTGCACTTTGTTCCAACAGATCAACAACTAGCAGATATCTTCACAAAACCATTGTGTGAAGCCACTTTTACAAGATTGGTAAATGAACTTGGAATGGTTTCAGGTTCTTTCTCTAAATCTTCTTAGTCTTGTTCTGTTATATCAGACTTTATGATCAGTATTTACAAAATTTAATCTCTTTGTGTATTCTGTGCTTAATTGACAAATGTGTTTAAGGACTGACTGTTGTCTGATATATGTTTCTAAACTCTGATAAGTGATATGTCTGTTTAGGTAACTATTCAATCCTATGAGCATAACTGTGCTAGATGCTGACCTAGTAGTCTTAAATAAACAAATGATCCCATGTAAGAAGTAATTATTTCTGTGGAAATCTATTGACACAAGCAAATTCTGATAATTGAGCTTAGTTGAGTTTACTTTGTTTATCTTATTACTAAGTCACAAATTAGGATAATGCTACTCATCTGTTAAGTTCTGATACTAGTAAATCTGCTGAATGCACTAAGTACTGGTAAACCTCACTTATCAAAAGAAAAAGCGAAAGGATCAAAGAATAAAATCAGGTACTCCTTTGAGATATAGAGTAAAAATGTGGAAGGGACGACCCAAGTGCATTGCTGGTATTAAGTAAATATGCATTAGAAAAGCAAAATATTTTCTTGGTGACTTTTCACACTCTATGATTACTGGAGAAATACTCTGATGATAGCATAAATTCTGATAAGCAGTCGTCACTCACTTACACTGAGAAGCCACTATGAAATGGAATTTAAAAAGATGCATAAAATTAGCACAAAATAGTTGAGGTGGACTCAAGCATGAACTTATTTAACAGTAGGTTTCAGAATAATGACAGCTCTTTAGCAAAGTTTTAGTTATGTCTTATTTCTAAGATGTACTGAAGTGACTTAGACTTTACTCTTTGTCTGACATTTAGCTTAATGCACACACTAATCACTCCATATGAATGATGAAAATTACTGTGATGGTCTATGTTGTTTTAGATAAATAGTCATTGTGTCACTTTGCACAAATTCTGAGGACAAGTTCGGATTGCATGTTCTGATGATTAAGTTCTGAAGAATATAACTCAGAACTTGTATGAGGACTTACTAAGATAGGCATTCCTTTTTTGAGTTAAGAAATTATGTTCTGATGACTGTTAAGTTCTGATATAAGTCTAAGTTCTGATATTACAGTCTAATTCTTTACTTGACTTATCTGTGGATAAAATTTGATAACAGTCTCGGTTCAAACTAGAATATGTTGAAGTGGAAGATTAATAGTCACTATGGTTAGAGTTAATGGTATTCGTACTTGAACAGTCAACTTTTACTTGCTTCTTGTGCGCATTAAACCATGTTTTCTCTTTCCAATGAATGTTTTTCTTTTTCCAAGTCTGGGGAGACGAGGTAGAATTAATTCTACCTGTCAGCATTAAATTTCTTTGCGTCTCCTGGCATTATCTTGCCTATATAAGCAACCACTTCACATCAGCCTTCCCATCATATCTTTTCTCGCAACCTCACCTTACCTTCATACTTTTTCTTTCAAAAACACCATTGTCAGATACAACATGTTTTTGAACTACGAAACCTTCAATATGGAGCTAAGCTGTGCCGATTGGCAGCAGGAATGGCACGTCACTGCCATTCCTGATGAGATATGGGACTCTGTCCCACAGGAGGTACTCACCCACCTCCTGTTCTTCTATATGGATTACCATCGCCATCTGGAGCGATTGGAGGAGGAAAGGCTGGAAGCTCTCCGCCAGCAAGAGCGAATCATTCGACTCGCCATTCTGTTTGTCGAGAGTAGGAAGAAGAAATGATTTATTTTCTTCTTCCTGTTTTTCTTCATCAGCCTTGCCCTGCTTCTTGAGCTAGGACTAAGGCTGTTGACGTTAGGTTTAGCAGCTTAGGGAAATCTTGTACTAGTACTGATGTAATTTCAATTTCATGAATGTATTCACTTGATATATTAATGAAATTTGTTTTTGTTTCAAGATTTTGTCTCTAAGTTATTTTGTAATGCATTGATAAAACCTGATAAATATTCATATTCTGATGACCATATAACTTCTGTTTTAATTTAAGTTCTGATTTTACTTTATCAGTACTTACTCATCTGATTTATCTTGGTCATTTTCACTTGATTTATTTTCAGAATATTAATGTTGCAGTGAAAAATAGTTAAATAAGTGGAAAGGGTTTCAATTTTGAATTAAAACTGTTTCACCTTGATTAATGGAATATCTGGGTAAGTGGAACGGTTTTTCCTTGAAAAACGGCAAGTGGGTAAGTAATGATTACTGTTTTCTCGAGCCTAGTAACTATCCGTTATTACTGCATGTCTGACAGGTGTCCAACGGTAACAATTTTTTTTCAGAGTATAAGTAAGAAAGAGAGAGAATTTTTTTTTAATCTTTTATTTCCCTTCATACTTTTTCTCTCTACTTGTTTTTACTCTCCTTCTTCTTCTAACGTTGGTTTTTCATACAGACATTTTCTCAAACACCTAACAGGCACTTTTAAATCTAATTTTTTCACATGGCACCTAAGGATTTAATCATTGATGGAGCTAAATTTGTTCCAAACAACTATGCTGTAATTCTTGATCATGCTGAAGCTCCATCTGAATTGCATTTTGTGCAAGATCTTCTTGCACACAGTGAGATTGGGTATTCATTTACCCAGCCTTCAGTCTTTTTGAGCCAACAAGTTCTGACATTTTGGCGGACTGGGCACTTTGATAATGGTGGTACACATGGCACTCCTAGTATTATTTTCGAAGTGGGTGATTCTTCATATGCAGTTACTCCTGGTACAATACGCAGGGCTCTACATCTCCCGGAAGGATGTACCTTTTCAATTCCAGAGGAATCAGCTCTTCAGGAGTTAATGGCCAATTTGGGGTATGAACAGAGTTTGGCAAAACTTGGGCAGTTGAAATGGGCTCATATCAGAAGAGAATGGAGCTTCTTCTTCGACTGCATCACTAAAGCTTTTGGAAACAAGTGTTCGAATTTTGATGCTATCCCAATTATGAGTCAGCACATCGGGTATGCTGTTATAAACCAAACTCATTTTGATTTTGCAACTGCTATAATTGGTTTTATTGGGGATAGGATGACAGAGGATAGGAATGTTGTTTACTTTGCTAGATTCTGTCAACTTATATATACTTTTTGTACTGATGGACCTCAATTAGTCAGTTCCTCAACTCCACCTTTTAAGGTTGCAAAACGCTACTTTAATGACCTGATAAATGCTGACACTAAGAAATCAGTGGTTAGACCTTTACAGATTCCTCAGTCTGTAAAACAGATCTTAGTAAATGCTGATCCTGATACTTATAGATCTGTTTATTCTGATGTCCAACCAACAACAACCACCCAAACACCACAACAACTATCAGCACCTACCACTCATTCTACTCAACCAACCCTCAGGCAATATATAATATCCTATCTCTCCACTTCACAGACTCTTCAACCCTCATCCTCAGCACCTACTGTGAAGCCTTCCTCTTCCAAACCTAAGAGGACAAAGACTGTTCCTCAAACACCTCAAAAGAGAAGGAGGATTGCTTTGAGAGATGAATCTGATACTGAGGAACAGGTTCCTTCTTCAGAACCTGTTGTTAATGCAGTTGAGAAAGAGACTTCTCAGAAGGATTCTGAAATTGGGGGATCTAGGCTTCTCAAGAGGCTTAGAAGAATGACAGTTCCTGCAACTCCCAAGGAATCCAAATCTATAAAGAGATACAAGAAACAGAGGGCAAATAGGCCAGTTTCAGATGATGAAGAGGAAGCAGCTAAGGAAGGGGATCAGGAATCTCTAATCTCACAAGAAAAAGAATTTGCTAAAGTTAATTCTTCTCCATCAACTCCATCTAAGGAAGCTGTTTCTGAAAAGGTCAACACATCCTCTGTATCTCCTGTTGATCCAGGCACAAGTGCTGATATTGATGTTCAAAACTTGGTTGTGCCTGAAGTAATTCTCTTAGAAGCTCCAACAACAACTAATCCTTTAACAACACCTGTTACTGATGCTGTTCAAACTCCAGAGTTATCTACAACACATTCTCTGCATCTAGATGCTGATGATCAGACTTTAGGTGAGCATCAGGATATGGCTGTTGATCAGAACTTAGAACCAAATCAGCAATTAGAGGATGCTGAAGCCTCCATTGCTACTCACACTGTTGTTTTATCAGAGGATACTGATTCTGTAAGTTCTGATGCTGCAAATGCTGGAGATACTGGTGATGCTGCTCTAACTGCAGATGCTGATGAAGCAGGTCCTTCAGGACATGCTCCTCAACAAACTATTCTTAAGTCTGAACTTGTTAAGAAGTTTGTTACCGGAGAAGTACCAGTGCCTTGGAGTGAAACTCCTGCAGGACATGAGTGGACTAAGGAATGGAATTCAGTTTCCTGTGTTCCAACTGAAAAGCATCTTGCTGAGCACTTGACTAAAGCTGATGAAATGTTAAATTCTGATGATTTCAAAACCCAGCTTAGAGTCACTACATTGAGTACTAAACATCTACAAGGTCTTCATTCAACTACTCACGCAGAGCTATACAAGATTCGGGAAGAATTTATCAAAAAAGATCAAGTTCACAAGATTGATAAGAAACAATTCTTCAAGCCTACCTTTGACAGGATTGCTTTTATTGAGAAGACTCAAGAGAAACAACAAGCTCAGATTGATGATATTCTGAAAAATCAAGCTTCTCAGCAATCTCAACTTACTGAAATCCAAGCCTCAGTGGAATTGTTTGTCTCCCTTCTACTACCTGCCGATGCCAAAAAGGGGGAGAAATAATTTGTTGTGAATATGTTGTGTACTTGATGATTACCTAAACAAAACATCTAAGTAGATTTTACTTAGTGAAATAATATAGCACTCGACGGATAAGAATTATAGTCCCGACGGATAACTCATTATAGTCCCGACGGATGATTAACTTATTATCCATCGAGTGAGTAGCTTATGTAATAATAAGTTTGTAGCACAGTGTTGTATGCACCTTTGTATAGAATCTGGAGTAGCATATAAGTCATGTTGACTTTAACTAGATATGCATAATAAGTTGATTAACTGTACATAAGCAATGTCTTGTAATTCTGTATAAGTGAAATGAAGTCAAGTGCCAAAAATAGCTACCAACGGATGATTAACAAAGCTTCGACGGATGACCAAAATAGCTACCAACGGATGCTTAACAAAGCTTCGACGGATGATCAAATGACTATCAACGGATGTTTAACATAGCAGTCGATGGATGATCAATTAAGTCATCGACGGATGATCTGAAAGTCGACAGATGATCATATCAAGATTTAGACATCAGTTGAACAATGAAAGCTGACACACAGCCGTTGAGTTGGATACAAGTACACTGTGGAAGCCCATTAACTGGGTAATAGAGGATGAAAAACAGAAAAGATCAAGACTGTTAGATTTTATATTTGTTCAGTTCTTTTGACTTTGTAATCTTGGTAATATATAAACCAAGAGAGTGGCAAATAGAAAAATAACTGAGATAGCTAAGAAACAACAACAGAGAAATCTTTGTAAGCACTATCTTTAGCATTTCCTGTGTTCTTAGCAGTTCTATTTGTGTAAGCAGCTGTGAGCATTTCTGCACACAGAGTCCTCTCGATATATTAAATATATCTCTGGTGGAATTGTTTAAATCCACCAGAAAGTTTTTAAAGACTCTTGTTTTTAATTACTTATGTTTTGATTCATTCAAGTTTACATTCCACATTGTGCTAATCAAAACAAATATATCCATAATCGAGTTGAACATTTTTATTTCAAGAAAAAGGTTCAAGAATTCCATTCAACCCCCCTTCTGTAATTCTTGCTATATTGTTAAGGGACTAACAATTGGTATCAGAGCAAGCTCTTAATCTACAAAGAGTTTAAAGATCAAAACAATTCAGCAAGATGAACAAGAAAGATGTTGGAGTCAAGATTCCTTTTCTTGATAAAGATAATTACCATCATTGGAAGGTAAAGATGCATCTTCATATGCTTTCTCAAGATGAGGCCTATGTGGACTGCATAGAAAGAGGCCCTCATGTTCCTATAAGAGCTGCAACAGGAAATGAACCATCTGTTCCAAAGCCAAGGCATGAATGGTCTGATCCTGATATTGAACAAGTCAGGAAAGATAAAAAGGCCATGAACATTCTGTTCAATGGTGTTGATGCAGACATGTTTGATAACATCATCAACTGCAAGACTGCCAAGGAAGTTTGGGACACAATACATATAATCTGTGATGGTACTGAGCAAGTAAGAGAAAATAAAATGCAGCTCCTGATTCAGCAATATGAGCATTTTCACAATGAAGAAAGTGAGTCACTCACTGACATTTTTAGTAGATTCCAAAAGCTACTAAATGCTCTTAAATTGCATGGAAGAGTCTATCAGACTAAAGACTCCAATCTGAAATTTCTCAGATCTCTTCCAAAGGAATGGAAACCAATGACAGTCTCATTGAGAAACTCACAAGATTATAAGGAGTTTACTTTGGAGAGACTGTATGGCATTCTGAAGACCTATGAGCTTGAGATAGAGCATGATGAAAGAATGGAGAAAGGAAAGAAGAAAGGAGGATCCATTGCACTAGTGGCTGAACTGGAAAAGGAGAAGGAAGTGAAGATGGAAGCTGTGGAATCAACTTCAAAGGCCTGTGAAAGCAAGGGTAAAGGGCTAGCTGCAGAAAGTGAAGATTCATTGAGTCAAGATGACATGGAGGACATTGATGAGCACCTAGCATTCCTTTCAAGAAGATTTGCCAAGCTCAAGTTCAAGAAGAACTTTGGAGCTGCCAAGCCAAATAGAAACATGGTGGATAAATCAAAATTCAAGTGTTTCAAATGTGGCTTGGCAGGGCATTTTGCAAATGAGTGTAGAAAGTCAGATTCGAGTAAGAAAAGATTTGAGTCTGTGGATTATAAGCAAAAATACTTTGATCAACTCAAACAGAAGGAAAGGGCTTTTATTACACAAGAGAATGACTGGGCAGCTAATGGTTTGGATGAAGATGAGGATGTCAGCTATGTCAATCTAGCCCTTATGGCCAAGTCTGATGAAACAGAGACAAGTTCCTCAAGCAATCAGGTAATCACTACAAACCTTGCACATTTATCTAAAGCTGAGTGTAATGATGCAATAAATGACATGTCTACAGAATTGTATCATTTGCGTGTTACACTTAAGTCCCTCACTAAAGAAAATGCTAAAATCAAAGAAAACAACTTGTTTTTGAGTGAGAGGAATAATGTGGTCGAGTCTCAGTTTGTTGAGTTTGAGAAACTAAAAATTGAGTATAGAATTGCCAAGGAGGAATTAACTGAGTCCTTGAAAAAGGAAGAAATTTTAAAGAAGCAGCTCGATCGTGAACAGGAGGTGATTAAAGCATGGAAAACATCCAGAGATGTTCATGCTCAAATCACCAAGGTTCAAGGAATTGAGTCTTTTTGTGATGAAGCCTGGAAAAAGAATAAGGAGAAACTAGAACCTATTTTGGTAGATGGATTGCTAACAGATGTAGACTCGACGGATGATGAGAACTATCCGTCGGATAATAAAAAGTGTTATCCGTCGAATGATAAAAATCCTCATCCGTCGGCTGTGAGCAAACCCATTAGCAAATCCAAATTAACCAAGCTAAATGAAAAGTATGGGTCTGTTTCCAAGAACTTTGTTTCAGGAGAGTCAAGTCAAGCCAAGAAAGGGAAGAAGGCTAATGTTGGTCACATGACTGTCAAACAGTTAAGTGACAGACTTGAGAAGATAGAGGTAAAAATGGAGACTAAAAGGAAAAACAATAGGAATGGTAAAGTAGGGATTAACAAACATAATAACTACACACCTGACAAATATGCTCCTAGAAAAATCTGTCAAATGTGGTAGTGTAAATCATTTGTCTGTTAATTGCAAATCTGCCATGCCTACTCCCATGTCTGTTCAGCCTCAATTCTCTAACATGAATGCCATGCCTCCCATGCCTGTTAATGCTATGCCTACACAGAACATGAATGTACAGTTTGCTAATATGCCATTTGCACCTAATCCATATTATGTTGCATACAATATGCCTCAAATGCCATTTAGCATGCCTTACTGGAATAACATGTTTGCACCAAGCATGCCATTTCCTGTTAGCCATAACATGCATGATAATTCTGTTGCATCTAGTGGTTTCAAAGGCCCAACCCAAATGACTAAGGAAGAATCTGAAATTCCTAAGTCAAATGAGTTAAGACCTAAGAAACCGAAGAAGAAAGCTAACAAGGTAGGACCCAAGGAAACTTGGGTACCAAAATCAACTTGATTTGATTTTGATGTGTGCAGGGAAACAGAAGGAATCTTTGGTACTTGGATAGTGGTTGTTCAAGACACGTGACTGGTGATTCTACCCTGCTCACAGAGTTTGAAGAGAGAGCTGGCCCAAGTATCACTTTTGGAGATGACAACAAAGGTTATACTGTGGGATATGGCTTAATTTCAAAGGACAATGTCATCATTGAAGAGGTTGCCTTAGTGGATGGTCTCAAACACAATCTGTTGAGTATCAGCCAGCTTTGTAATAAAGGCAACTCAGTAACCTTCAACAAAGAAACCTGTGTTGTGATTAATAATCAAAACAACAAAGTGGTTCTCACTGGTGTGAGAAGAGGAAATATGTATCTAGCTGACTTCAACTCAACTAAAGCAGAATCTGTAACTTGTCTTCTTAGTAAAGCAAGTCAAGATGAAAGTTGGCTATGGCACAAGAAGCTATCCCAATTGAACTTCAAGACCATGAATGAGCTGGTAAAGAAAGAGCTAGTTAGAGGCATTCCTATGGTGGAGTTTACAAAGGATGGACTGTGTGATGCCTGTCAAAAAGGGAAGTAGATTAAAGCATCATTCAGGAAAAAACTTGATTCAGCAATTAAAGAGCCTCTATAACTGCTTCACATGGATTTGTTTGGACCAGTCAATATATTTTCAATCTCAAAGAAAAGATTTTGCCTAGTAATTGTAGATGATTTCTCAAAGTTCTCTTGGACATATTTCCTAAAGTCCAAAGATGAGGCTAGTGAAATCATCATCAATCACATAAGGCAAGTTAACAATCATCCTGATTTCAAAGTTAGAAGAATCAGGAGTGATAATGGAACTGAGTTAAAGAACTATGTCATGAGAGCATTTTGTGAGGAAAATGGAATCTTGCATGAGTTTTCAGCAGCAAGGACTCCACAACAGAATGGAGTAGTGGAAAGAAAGAATAGATCTCTTATTGAAGCTGCAAGGACAATGCTTGAAGAATCAAAACTACCAACATACTTCTGGGCTGAAGCTGTAAACACTGCATGCTACACTCAGAACATCTCTCTGATTAATCAAGCAAGATGCATGACACCTTATCAATTGTTCAAGAACAAGAAGCCAACTCTGAACTTTCTTCATATCTTTGGCTGTAAATGCTATATTCTGAGAAATCAAACTGATCAAAATGGGAAGTTTGATGCTAAAGCAAATGAAGGAATTTTTGTTGGATATGCTGTTGGTAAAGCATATAGAGTCTACAATCTAAGAACCAACATTATTGTTGAATCTATACATGTTGTGTTTGATGATAAAAAGATTGAAGGACTAATAGATGGAGATTACCATGAGAGCCTCAAATTCGACAATGTTGAGATGGTCAGTGATGAAAGTGATGATGAGAGTGATCAAGAAATAATGTCTAAGGATAATGCAGACAAATCTACTACAAATGAAGCACAAAACTCAACATCCATCGAGTTACATAACGCTTCATCCGTCGGAAGGCAATCTGTATTATCCGTCGGAAGACAACCTGCCTCATCCGTCGGTACTCAAAATTCACCATCCATCGGGTTATCAAAAGGAGCAGGAAGTCAAGGCAGATCACCCATAGAAAGCACCCCAATCTCAAATCAAAGATCCACAAACTCATGGGGAGTTTCTAGCAATCAAAACTCAATCACACATCAAGACAACATTGAGGTCTCTTCATCTAGGGCTAATCTACCTCAACCAAGAAAATGGACAAAAGATGACCCCTTTGAACTGATTATTGGTGATGTTTCTTCCAGAGTTCAAACCAGGAGAGCAACTCAAGAAGAATGTCTATACAGTAGCTTCCTGTCTAAGGAAGAACCAAAGAAGGTAGAAGAAGCCTTGTTAGATCCTGATTGGATTTTAGCTATGCAGGAGGAGCTAAACCAATTTAAAAGGAATAAAGTATGGAAGCTGGTACCCAAGCCTACAGGAAAGAATCCAATAGACACCAAATGGGTATTCAGAAACAAGATGGATGAAAATGGCATAGTAGTAAGGAACAAAGCAAGATTGGTTGCTAAAGGCTATTGTCAGCAAGAAGGAATAGATTTTGATGAAACATTTGCTCCTGTTGCAAGACTTGAAGCCATCAGAATCTTCTTAGCCTATGCAGCCCATGCCAATTTCAAGGTCTATCAAATGGATGTCAAAAGTGCCTTTCTGAATGGAGATTTGGAGGAAGAAGTGTATGTAAGTCAACCTCCTGGCTTTGAAGATCCAAATTTCCCAGAGTATGTCTATTATCCACTGAAAGCACTTTATGGACTGAAGCAAGCACCTAGAGCCTGGTATGACACTTTATCAAAGTTCCTTTTGGAAAATCACTTCACAAGAGGTACTGTAGATAAAACTTTATTTTTCAGAAATATGAATGGCTCTAGCATACTTGTTCAAATTTATGTAGATGATATTATTTTTGGCTCTACAGATGAGAAACTTTGTAAAAAGTTTGCCAAACTGATGCAGAGCAAGTATGAAATGAGTATGATGGGAGAACTAACTTACTTTCTTGGTTTACAAGTTAAGCAAGTTAGTGATGGAATATTCATTAGTCAAACTAAATATATTTTTGATCTTTTAAAGAAGTTTGATCTAATGGATTGCACATCTGCAAAAACTCCCATGGCCACTGCAACTAAGCTTGAACTAAACACTACTGAAAAGTCTGTGGATATTTCAAGTTATAGAGGCATGGTTGGCTCACTTCTGTACTTAATAGCTAGTAGGCCAGATATAATATTTGCTACATGTTTGTGTGCTAGATTTCAGGCTGATCCTAGAGAGTCTCATTTGATAGCTATTAAGAGAATCTTCAGATATCTCAAAGGAACACCAAACCTTGGCATTTGGTATCCTAGAGATTCTGGCTTTGATCTAACTGGTTATTCGGATGCAGATTATGCAGGTTGCAGAATTGATAGAAAAAGCACAACAGGAACCTGTCAATTTTTAGGAGACAAGCTTGTGTCCTGGTTCAGTAAAAAGCAAAATTCAGTTTCTACTTCTACAGCTGAAGCTGAATATATTGCTGCTGGCAGTTGCTGCGCACAGATTTTATGGATGAAAAATCAATTGCTAGATTATGGTTTGCAAGTTGAAAGGATTTCTATTTTCTGTGACAACACAAGTGCAATTGCCATCACTGAAAATCCAGTGCAACATTCAAGGACAAAGCATATAGACATCAAGTACCATTTCATAAGGGAACATGTAATGAATGGTATTGTAGAGTTACATTTTGTTCCAAGTGAGAAGCAACTTGCAGATATTTTTACCAAGCCACTGGATGAATCCACCTTTTCTAGGTTGGTAAGTGAGTTAGGTATGCTTAATTACTCTTGAATTTATCTGAATTATTTTGCAAGTTGAAAAGTAGCCAGAAATTTAACTGATTTTTAGTCTTGGATGAAAATTTTGGCTAAGTCAAAATTTGCATCTCGACGGATGACCATTATCCATCGAGTTGAGTCATCCGTCGATATACAAATTGTAAATAAAAATCAATTACTTTTCTGGAGTATTTTAAAGCTCGACGGATATCAACTTATCCTCATCCGTCGAAGTGTCTAAATCTTAACCGTTAATTCCCTGAACATTATCCATCGAGTATACTTACAGTTTGTAAGTATTACACGACGGATAATGGGTGGAATTTTTAACAGTTTATTTTAAAACGGCTATTTTAGACAATTTCTATTGGGTAATTTACTTCTCTTTATTATTTTTATCAGTTGATTTTGAGTAAAGTATAAAAGCTTATTTCATTCTAATCATTTTCTTTTATCATTCTCAAATTCAACTGTGTTACTTCATTCTCTCTCAAGCAAAAATCCTCTTTCTCTTCAAGCTTTTCTTGTCTAACAATGGCACCCGTAGTTAAGATCATGTCACAGACTGGGTTCATCTATGAGAAGAACAACTTCACTGCCTTGGTCAATAAGGGGATTCAGCAATCTGAAGACTATCATAAGATGATGGACTTCGTGAACAACTGCAAGTTAAGTTTTGCCATGCTGGAATCACCCACAATTTATTGTGAAGTTGTTGAGGAGATGTGGACAATAGCAATCTATAACTCTACTGACAAAACCATCACTCTAACCATCAAAGGTAATGATTTCTGTATCAATAGTGATGTCATAAAAGCATGTTTCAAGATTCCTGATGATAATGTAACTGCACCACACACTGACACTGATATTGTCAATATGCTCAATTCCATTCATTATGCACTTCCTACTACAAAACTAAGTGAAATTAGGAGACTAGGTCTTAGGAAGGAATGGAGTTACTTGTGTGATGTAGTAACTAAAGTCTTTTCTGGAAAAATCAGTAATTTTGATTCTGTGAACATTTTCATGCTTAACATGCTATACATGCTAGTTATAGACAAATATTACAATTTCAGTGACCTTGTTGTGTATGAGTTAGGTTTTAAACTAGGTGACTTAGCCAAAAGAGGAAAGAATATTTACTATGCTAGATTTTTTATGCTTTTGGCTAACCATCTTTGTCAAGAGATTGAACTTGAGAACCCAAACAACAAATTAGCTTGTTGGTTTCAAGAGAGAAGAATCATTGCAGACTTGAACAGAGCCAACCATCACAAGGATGTGCCAATGTTCTATTTGCCTGTAATGCTGACACCTCAGGTAAGTGTGGTAAGTTCATCCAGACCCTCAACTATTCCAATCTCTTCTATTTCTTTGACTTCAGGCATAGCTATGGCAACTGTGAGAATGACCAAACAGTTGCCTACCAAAGCTGCCAAAACAACTGCAATTTCTAAATCCAAATCAAAGAAAACCCCCTCTGGTATCTCTCAAAAGGTACCAGTTCAAAAATCTACCAAAACCAAATAGGGGAGTGTGAAGGAGGGTAAGATAGGTGAGGGAAGGGGTGAACATCAAAGAAACCCCAAGGATAAGGTTGGAGAGTTGAGTGAATCCCAGCCTAGCCACACTGTAGTTTCCCAACAAACTATAGTGCTTAAAAAGGACAAAAGCTCATTTCTAGCTGCATCCTCCTAAAAGGATGTGGCTATTGAACAAAGCTCTCATCCAAGAGCACAGGCCAAGAGGGTTAGGGACACAAGCTCACACCAAACCTACACTAGAAAGAAGAAATCCAAAACAACTGGGGATGCACAGGGCACACACTTAGTGCAAACTGGTGCTAAAGACACAGTCCCTGCACCTTCTCAAATTCAGATTGATGTGGCTCCAATAAATGTGGAGTCACAGCCAAAATCTCTCATAATAGAAGCCACAGAAACACAATACTCACCAACTAACTCACTGGAAGTGGACATGATAAACACTTCAATTCCTGATTCCCCTTCTTTAACTCTGTTGGGGAAGCCAAAATCTAGTGCAAGTGAGCATCATCTTTTAGATGATTTGTTGGCTCACTTGCCAATTCTTTCTGATTCTATTGTGACATCTTTGCCTCAAATAACTTCAATCAATACAGAGTCAACAATAGTTTCTCTTCCCACCTCATTCATTTCTACTCTCTCGATGGATATTGCTCATCCGTCGAGTAGTGATTATATCCCGACGGATAAGCTTAACAGCAGTTATCCGTCGGATAGCTTTACCACTCACCCGACGGATATCACTTATCCGTCGAGTGTCTCTGCACAACTTCAAACTTCATTAATTTCAAGTGCAGAAGATTTGGTGGTAATACAATCACTCTTAGGACTGAGAGAGGAGAGTGCATTGAGTGAGAGGCTGGGTTGCTCTCAGGCAAAAAGAGAGGAAAAGAGTGAATCTCAGCAATCCATTCATTCAGGATTGGCAAAAGTGAGTGAGAGGAGTCCCACCTTAGTAGGTAAAGGTGAGGGTGTGAGGGTGGGGAGCCAGGGTGAGACCCTGATGCAACAAAAGAGAGAATATGAGAGAAAGGCAGGTACTGGAGAAATAAGGATGGAACCAGCCATTGCTAGTGAGTCAATGATTGTGGATGATGCTGAAAAGGAAAGACAATTTCAGCAACATTGCACAGCTGTAATTGATAACATTTCCTTGGATGCTGACACTTTTACTCACCCTGTTTCAGCCTATCAACTGTTGGCTGCTCAGGGCAATGTGGAGGCAGAGCAGACTTTGAATTTAGTGCACACCACAGAATCTCTTCAATGAGATAAAGCTGCTATGAACAGAATGCCTTCTCAAGCTGGAGAGCCATCTGAAGAATTTGGAATAAATTCTGATGATGATGACTCTGGTTCTTTGGATGGAAGCATGAACTTAGGGGGAGCTGAAGTCCCAAAATCTGCTTTCAGTTTACCTAAATGGGCATAGGCAAAGGAATTTTCACCAGGGCAATTTGAGGTGTCTTTGGTAAAACAAGTAATAGCTATTCAGCAGGCCCTTCAGGAAGCTTCAGATGCTGGTACCAAGGCTGTTCTTCAAGCTCACCTAGACTCTTTACATTTAATGAAGATCCAACACTCAAGACATAATCTCAGTATGGATAAATTAAAAAAAGAGATAGCTGACTTAAAGACATATAACTCTGAGAAGCTGGATTCAATAATGCCATATGGTACCATGCATGATCTATTACTAAGATTAAGGAGAGAATCAGATTCTGACAAGAAGATAGCCAAGCTGGAGAACAGAGTTCAGGTTATTGAGAATTCAGTGGCTCTACTTCTTCAAAATCAACAGACTCGGACAAATCTTCTTATGCAACTGGCTAAAGCACAAGGCCTAACTCCTCCACTTGATGATAACAAAAAGGGGGAGAGAGAATCAAGTAAGGGGGAGAAAGGACCAACTGAGGGGGAGAAACTTCTAGTTCAAATCAGCAAAGTAATTGTACCTTCAATTACTATCTCCAAGCCACCAGTTGCAGATATATAGATCTTATAAATGCAGGAGCAGCAAATTTGAAAGATGCTGATAAAGGAGAGTTGACTCTGATCAACTGGAAAAAGATTGATGAGGAAATACAGAAAAAGTTTCAATTAGTCAAGGAACCAGATCAGTCAGCCATCCATCACTCTCATGTCAAGCCAATCAATGTGAATGAGATGAGCATGAACTATCTGGAGAAAGGACAATCTTCCTGCATCAAGACTACAAAGGCTGAGATAATTCTTAAACCAAGGGCAAACTATCCAAAGTTATCTTTGAAGAACCCTATGGATTCTGTGTATGAGACACCCAAGCCTGATGAAAAGAAGCTTCTGTCAAGATCTATTCTCCTCTACAAAGATCCAGCCTCAAGAAAGAGAATTGCAAAGATATTCAGAAATGGGAAGGAAATTTGTGTGGTAGCTGGACATCCACAATTTACTCATGCAAAGGAAGAAGAAAAAGCTAGATTGAAGCAGGAAAAGAGGCAAGCTGCTCTAGATGCAAAGAAGTCTAAACAAAAGAAAGAACAGTTTTCTATCTTGGCCAAGCTACAGGCTGTGAATTCATCTCAACAAATTCCCTCTCAACCATCTCAAGCTACTGAATCAGAGAAGAAGATTGAAAAGCAGAAGAAATCCCCAAGAAAGAAAGAACTGGCTAAAAGAACAAAAAGAAAGTTGGATGTTGTTGACAAGGAATTGGAAGATCAATTTCCAAAGGAATCCACTCAAGCTGAAACTCAAGCATCAAAGCCCTCTGTGGTGTTTGAAGACATAAGGGTGGTGGACCCCTACAGGAACATACATGGAGAGCCTATTGTGCCAAAGGATGAGCCAATAGAGTGGGATAAATTACCAATTCCTGACTTCAACTTGCCAATTCTTACAAAGCCAAGAAGGACAAAATCAAGGGCAGTCAAGAAAGTGAAGCTGTCACCTCTCAAATCCAAGTCAGTAGTCAAAGCTCAACCCAAGGTCAACAGGGGAGACTACTTGTACTTGTGTGACATAAAAGAATTCTCAGATCTAAACCTTTATCTGGAGGAGCAGGATGAGATAAAGGCAATTGATGCATACAGAAACCTACCTGAAAGGTTGGTGTTCAAGTACAAAGGGGAAGGGAGATTCAGTGGCCTCTTCACAGGATACTTCAAGAAAGCCAAGCTGTGTTGATCAAAGTCTATTCATCCTTCAAGAAAAACTTTGGGTTCAATGTAACTGCAAGAAGATTAGTATTGAAGAAGATTGAAGAGCTAAGAAATGTTAGAGCCAAAGATGCACTACCCAAAACTCTTATCATCCCATACACAGGGAGAAGAGTGCATCTAAGGCCCTACTGGCTGATGGAATTCATGGATGACAAGGGTGTGAGAAGATTCTTCAGATTAGAAGACCAATTGAGTATCTCTAGCAATGAGACTCTCTTGGAAATGCAAGATATGTTAGATCTCTCAGAATCTGATGAATTAGAATTCCACAGACAGCTCCAGAATCAAATTGAAGAAAACAACAGAAAGCTTGGAAGAAGATCCAGACCTTCAAGAATCTAGAAAAATCTGCTCAGACTAGAGGAGCATCTTGAACTGACTGTGAGCCAAACCTTGTACATTTTTGTTTAAATTGAAGCACTTTCAGTTTTATCTACTTATCTTTAAAGATATATGTTTAGGATGTTTTGTTATCATCAAGTATCTCTTAATTTATGGCTACAATTCCAGTAGACATAATTGGGGGAGATTGTTGTGAATATGTTGTGTACTTGATGATTACCTAAACAAAACATCTAAGTAGATTTTACTTAGTGAAATAATGTAGCACTCGACGGATAAGAATTATAGTCCTGACGGATAACTCATTATAGTCCCGACGGATGATTAACTTATTATCCATCGAGTGAGTTGCTTATGTAATAATAAGTTTGTAGCACAGTGTTGTATGCACCTTTGTATAGAATCTGGAGTAGCATATAAGTCATGTTGACTTTAACTAGATATGCAGAATAGGTTGATTAACTGTACATAAGCAATGTCTTGCAATTCTGTATAAGTGAAATGAAGTCAAGTGCCAAAAATAGCTACCAACGGATGATTAACAAAGCTTCGACGGATGACCAAAATAGCTACCAACGGATGCTTAACAAAGCTTTGACGGATGATCAAATGACTATCAATGGATGTTTAACATAGCAGTCGATGGATGATCAATTAAGTCATCGACGGATGATCTGAAAGTCGACAGATGATCATATCAAGATTTAGACATCAGTTGAACAGTGAAAGCTGACACACAGCCGTTGAGTTGGATACAAGTACACTGTGGAAGCCCATTAACTGGGTAATAGAGGATGAAAAGCAGAAAATATCAAGACTGTTAGATTTTATATTTGTTCAGTTCTTTTGACTTTGTAATCTTGGTAATATATAAACCAAGAGAGTAGCAAATAGAAAAATAACTGAGATAGCTAAGAAACAACAACAGAGAAATCTTTGTAAGCACTATCTTTAGCATTTCCTGTGTTCTTAGCAGTTCTATTTGTGTAAGCAGCTGTGAGCATTTATGCACACAGAGTCCTCTCGATATATTAAATATATCTCGGGTGGAATTGTTTAAATTCACCAGAAAGTTTTTAAAGACTCTTGTTTTTAATTACTTATGTTTTGATTCATTCAAGTTTACATTCCGCATTGTGCTAATCAAAACAAATATATCCATAATCGAGTTGAACATTTTTATTTCAAGAAAAAGGTTCAAGAATTCCATTCAACCCCCCTTCTGTAATTCTTACTATATTGTTAAGGGACTAACATAATTAAGTCCAAATGCAAGACTGACACGACACTGAAAGGGAAGGATGATGAAAAGGATGATCAAGGAAACTCTGGAATGGGTAGAGGTCATAGTCAAGGTAGAGGTTTCACATCAAGAAAAGCTAAAATCACAAGTCACAGGACAAGTTCTGATACTGGGAAAAGAATAAGTTCTGCTACTGGTAAAAGGATAAGTTCTGATGAACTTTTAGATCTTGATGAGGAAATGTCAAGACAGTTATTTCTTCAGGAAAATCCAGGAATGGACTTGGAGAGTTTAATGGAAGAAGAAGCCAGACTTAAATCAGAGAAAGTCACATCTAAATCTGAAGCTTCTGGTAAAAAGCCACTTCCAAAACTCAAAGGCATTGTGATCAAAGAAAGGACACATACTGAAGCAACAATGGCTAAATCACAACCACAGATAGATCCAAGATCCAAGGGTAAAGAAAAAGGTTGGTGAACCTATCAAGGTTTATGTGCCTCCTGAGGATGAAGAAATTACTGATGAAAAAGATGATCTTGCTCTGACTTCAAGAAAAGTTCTTAAAACAACCTCTGACATGGCTCAAGTTGTTCAGAGTCAAGAAACTGTAAGTTCTGATATTCAGAAGAAGCAAGTAACCTCTGACATAGCTCAAGTTAACTTGATATCAGAAGATAGACCAAAGACACTCCTACCAGGATTCACTAAAGCAAAACAGACTCAACCTTTGAAGACTACTACAAGTGGTTTTGAAGCTAGAGTAGTTACTGGAAAGGAAGCAAGGGATAAAACTGGATTGGGAAGTGCTGATGAAAGAAGAATACATAACACTACCAATGATCTAACTTCCTTGAGTGAACCAGGTATTGGAGCAACTCCTGAGAGATTGAATCAACTGGAATCTGTACAAAAGGTTTACCATACCTACTTGAAACAATACATCTTGTTGTATTTCATGACAGATGGTAGGGTTTGTCATATAAGGCAAAATGCCATTCCATTGAAGTATTTTGAAAAATTGGAGCATCTACTATTCTTACTTCATGTGGATGATAGATTGACAGGAACTGCTGCAAACTATTTGAAGGATCAGATTCTGAGACATAAAAGACTTTATTCTGTTAAGTCTGATAGCACATATGTTCCAAAGTACAGAGATCACAAGGGTGATATAGTTGAAATGAAGCCCAATTCTGCTCAAATTATAACTACCTTTCTAGGGTACAGGGTTGTGGAATTCAATCTTGAGTCTGATAAAGCTTATTTGATCAGACTGGATCAGGATATAAGAAAAGCAAAGATTAATGATCTCAGGGCTGCAATCTTTCAAATTGGTGAAGATACTGCAGAGCTTAAAGATGCCAAAAGGAGAATGATTGATGAACTTAGATATGCTGAGAGATGTTTGTTGAAGAACTATCTCAGAACAACTCCTGACATCAGAGAGATCAGAAGATGAAGCCAAGTCAAAGATCTACAACTGCTTAAATTCTGATATTTGTACAGACTGAAGTTGTTATCAGAAGTTAAATATTGGTAAAGCTTTAAGGACTGTAAGTTGTAGTTATCTAGTCTAATTCTCATGCATTTGTACTTAATGTTTTTGACATCATCAAATATATGTTAAACTTGTATATTATGCTAATTTACAAGTTGGGGGAGATTGTTAGATATATTTGATAATGTCATGGCTAATATGATTTATGTTTAGTTTTCAGATCTTACTTAACAGGACAAATCAGTACTTAACTGGGAATCAGTACTTATACTGGAAGTCAGGACTTAAGGATATCAGTACTTATATTATCAAGAGATAATCATCAGAAGTTGGATATCAGAACTTAAGTGTTGAAGGACGATTAGATAAGGAAAGTAGCTGATTAAAGGAAAGAAGATCGAGATAAACATAAGAAGAGATATGCATGAAGAAGGAGTTCCGTGAAGAATGGAATACTTGGAAGAAAAGATATCTGATTGATATATTTTAGGAAGCAGAATTATATTCCATATCAATTAGCGATTATCTTGTAACTGTGTAGTATATAAACACAGACATAGGGTTTTACACTATAAGTGTTATCATTATTAGAAAAGATTATTCATTGTAACCCTTGCAGCTCTGGTGATATTTGTTCATCACTGAGAGGTAACAGTTCCATACTGTAACAGAGTTTATTATTTCAATAAAGTTTGTTTTCTGTTACTTAAGTTCTTAAAGTTCGATTTGAGTGTACTATACACTGTATTCACCCCCTCTACAGTGTGTGTGTGACCTAACAGGAATCATATAGGATATACCACCTTCGTTCGTGTGTTTGATTCTCAGGAACATATTGGTTTTCTAGGGTTTCCTCTATATTTACGGTATTTTTACTGGTTGCAAATGAATAAACGAAATAAGAAATAGGCTATTTATATTTACGGAATATTGGTTCGTTCTGGATCGGTAAATTAGTTGCTTAGCCGCTAAGTAACTACAAAATGATCCAAAAATAGTTTACTTAGCCGCTAAGTAACTATAAAAATGATACAATTAAATACCAGAATTGGATAATCGTCAAAACCGGGCTTTTATAAAACACCATATATGAAAATAATGTAAAATATCCCGTATCTCGAGAATACGGGTTTTATTGATTTATCAAAATAACTATCGTATCGAAAATCTTGTTCCGGGCCGCGCACGGGTCAAACCGTAATCCGGATCGAAAAAGTCAAAACACGGAAAATGTCCGGAATTACCAGATTATGTTTGAAAGGAGTTTTCAGAAGAGTTTCGGGTTGTAAAAACGCAAAAACGGATGTAGTTGTACGATTCCCGGCTTTATAAAATAGTTTTATAATTACTCAGAAAATAATTAATAAATCCATAAATTATTATAAAATTATCTAACAGTCCAAAAATTACCAGAAAAGTATCACAGTTATCTATATTTTATTCTGCACATATAAAAAATTAAATACTCAAATAATATCACATATAAACACCCAAACATCAATTCCAATTATCGTATAATTCACTAAAATTCACATAAAATCATATAAACAATTCCAAATAATAATAATAATATCTGCAAATATGAAATATTACAATCTACCCCCTTATAAGGATTCCGTCCTCGGAATCAACAGAAGAAAGCACTAAGGGATTTTCTAGCCAACTTTCCACTCTTGCATACATAACTTTTCTCAAAACATCCAATAACACTGAAATTCCTGATACAACTTAGTTGTCATGGGAGCTTTACTCTGCACCATTGTTTCTTCCACATATCATTTGACCACTTCCTCAATATAATCACTTTTACTGAACGAGAGAAAGAAGAATAGAGAAAAAAAATAGAGAGAAGAAAAGAAAGAGAGATAGAAAGAGAAATAAAGAAATGGATTGACTTCGTTATATGCCAATGGTATTTTAATCGCATTGCAATCCACTATCGTCCTTGGTAATTCCATCACACCGCCTTACTTTGACTTGACCAGGATAACTCAGCTTAACTTGATTGGCATACCTTCGAATATTTGAGATGATAAAATCAAGAGATTTTAAAAAGAAAAGAATTTGATGCCATAACGGGTCCAAAATCTGAATTTGAGAAAAAGTATTGTTAAAATAAAAGAATAACTGAGAGATCAATATGATCAAATGAACTTGGTATTGTGTGCCCAAATTAAGACACTACTAAAGGTTGTTAACCTTCATGTATTCACAATACATACAAGTGATGGCGTCCCATCCAACTCCTATTACACAGACAGGTATACCTTGTATCCCCTATAATTAGGGTTCATCTCATTCAGAATAAAAGAATATCAAAGGAATCTAAAATCAAATGAATAAAATTGAAAAGATTTCAAAGCTGATATTTCTGAAGGAAATGAAGTCCAGAGAATAAAATTCCGATACCAAATGAGCAAGCGGTGTCACATCACCAATAAACTATCCACCATATAAGAAAAGTGGAAGTTAAATTATCATAACTTGGTAAAGCTATAAAAACCTGAAAAATAGGCTTCATGACAACCTCTGACACATTTAAAACATAGATATGATTAAAAATGAGTGTTAGGGAATATATCCTCTAGCAATTACTTCTTTTTGAGAGATGTCAAAAGAAATTATAAAAGAGAAGGTATTGCCAATGTCTTAATACTTATCTTCTGTTTGAACTCCTCAGTTGACTCGCCATCTAATTCTGGACACTTCTTCATGTTTCAAGGATATCGATAATCTTCATCGTCGTCGAATCGTAGTAGCCTCGAAAGATTCCACCATAGAAGTTTGCAGCTTCCCGGAGTTTTGTCCAGCTCAGCACAGCCATCTCAAATGAATGCGCCTATCTTAATTTATTTGTTGGTACTATATCCAATAGTCCAACAGGAACTCGATATAAGCTCAAACGTCCTCACATAGCTATACACACTCCTACACACTCTCGTTTCTAGTTTACTATAACCTCAACTCTGATACCAACCTTTAACGCCCCCAAATCCGGGGTCAGAGGATTTGGTCGTCACTATGAAATCTCAATCCAAATTAACCTGTTAAATCAATAAATAAATGCCAGCGGAAGATATTTAACATAAATGACCCCAACTAATCCAAGATCTTTTAAGGTTACAGTTCTAGAAACAAGAATCCCAAATTCGAAAATAATTTTTCACTTTCTCTTTAAAATTCTTTTCAACAATTTTCAAACTCAAAGCTAAACCCTCTAGTATTACTTCGAAAAGACGTATACTAGGCCCAATTAAAAGATACAACTATAAAATAATATAATATAATATAACAACTTTACAAATAAAACTTACACTAGTTCGCAAACCCTGGACCAACCACCTTTCTAAAAGCTTCTTCTTTGCTTCCTCGAATTACACTGCCACACCGTGCAAGCTAATCCTCACTGGAGGTTAAATTTAAAAAGAGGCAAGTATGAGCGGAAGAATTGCTCAGCAAGATCGTTATAGTGAATATAGGGTCATTTTGATATAAAACCAACATCTGCATTAGAGCAGAACATTTAAAATCATAATTGCTGAATCATAAAATTTTAGTTGAGGAACCCCAGAATTGATTCCTTAATTGTATTCAAAACCATTTTGATATTCTTGAGCGAAATGCTTCAGCAATACTTTGAATCTTGACGAGAATAGAACTCGTAAAATAGTGTTTACGGAAATATCGTAAACAACAACAACATGAAACAATGATTATAGAATGAATCATAAACTTTATTCAAAACTCAACTCTTGATATTAATATTCATTTTGATGTCATATCAAATTAGATATCAATCTGAACTTTGATGCTCACAACCTATCCGCGCTAAATTATGGAAGTCAACATCAATCATCTGCATTAATACCACATTTGATATTTAACAACAACTTAAATATCAACATCAATCAGTAACCGAATCCAAAACTGTATTCCACCTTTATTCAAAACCAAAACAGTTGATAAAACATTCCTTATAAGATTATCAAAAACAATATAATAATTTAGATTGGAATCCTCGAACGACGATGTGTTGCCGCCGGTGATCAGCCGCGGAGCAACACCGGTATGCCGAAGCATATCCAACTAAACAAATGGGACACCCAAGGCACATATCGGCATAATGATATTATATCCTGTATAATACCTAAATCACCGCTGGACCGCCGTCACGGCCTCTTACGCAACCATCCAATCTTAAAACATTCTATTGAAAGGGGTCATAATACTCGACACCCTTATAAACTTTTATTCGCCCATTAACTTGGGCAGCAAAACCAAAACAACGTCATCCTTCTCAAAATCCAAAACATTTCTAATTCCAGTAATTTGATAAATAAAACATTTAACTATTCTGAACATAGAATATTAGAGGGTACTTGCATGATAAGCATTTTAATTCAGCGATATGTAAAATATTTATTTATTCTAAACAGAGAATAGGGAAAACAATATTTGCATAATGAGATTCAAAATAAATATCACTTGAATAATAAGTGATGATAGGGATACTTGCCTTTGGGTTTTTAGCAGTTAGTCACACTCGTATAAATGCATCTATTCTGAAATTCTGTCTCGAAGCATCACCGTCTTTCTTTTCAACACTTCACCGATATGCTGCTCCTGCGATTGCTAGAAGCCAGCTACCCAATACCATTCCATCTCATTCTTTATCCAACGTCTTGTCCCGATCAACTCGAGAGATCCGCATCTATAATTAGAAAATATAACTTTAATCGCCTAAATGTAATCACTCGACGAACTGCGCGTCAAAAGCCTATCGTCTACCCATACGATATTCCACACATAAATATAACAGATAAACACAGGACTCTTGATTCACATACACACGTAATTCACATAACACGTAAACACATAACTCACGTATCACATAATTCATATCACATATGACTCGGTTCGTCAAAAGGTTCAACTCGATACGTTTAAAACGGAAATTGGGTCAAAAATATGATTTATCGATCAAAAATCAACTTAGAATTCGTAAAACAAGAGATCTTTCGAAACAAAAGGATTTGGGTCTCCAAAGTATTTTTAATGAAAGTGGAATATTTTTCTAAGTTTAGAGGCGCTCATTTTGTATTAAACGGACGAACGGTTGATTTAATATGATTTTGAACATTTTTCGGAATTAAACGGTCTCTGACTCATTTAATAATTAAATAATAGGGCTCGAACACCCGAAAATAATTTTATAATAATTATCGAGCCTGGAAAATAATTTAAAATAATATTTTAAAGCTCAAAACTATTTTTCGGAATTTTTAAATCAAAAATAAATAATTAAATCTAATTAAATAATCAATTAAAATTAATTAATAACTAATTAAATTAATTAATCAATTAATATTTAAATTAATTGACTGATTAAATAATTAATTATCAACTAAAATTAATTAATTAAATAATTTGGATTTATTTTTGAATTAAAAATAAATTTTCAAAATTAAAATAATGATTTTCAAAATAAAAATGAATTTTTTAGAAATTAAAAATAGGATTTTTGAATTATTTTAAAACAGAATTTCCAAAAACATAACTTGGAAAATAGAATTGGGGAAATAAAGATCAAACACGGGTCAACCATGGGTTGTAAAACGGGTCAGGAAGAACACGGTCGGGTCCGACCGGATCTTCCCCAGAAACCGGTCAACATCCGTTTTCCGGTGACTCAATAACGGCTTAAAAATGCACGGTTTAATCCCGTACTCAAGCCACATCGATTCTACAACATCCCATCTTTTCAGATATCCTGCGAACATTAACAAACAAAGCCACCTTCGATTTTCCGGCCAAAACTCCATTAAAACCGGCAAGCTCGAAGCTTAATCCGGCCAACAACTAATTCTACTCGTTTCTATATCAAATTGATCAGTTAATATGTCAAAACGATGCTGGGATTCTGAATAATGCATTCATATCATCAAAATAATCCAAAAAGCACCCAGTAAGAAACCCCTAATTCGGGGAATAAACCCTAAATTACGAATTTATAAATTATTAATCGTTTGAAAGATTTGATGGCATAAACAGAAAAAGCATAAAAACCTGAGCATTTTGGTTACTCATACTTCGAATTCTGAAATCTGCATCACCCTCAAATTTGGGTTTGATTCTCAAAATTCTTCAAGAACACCAAGAACACATATTCAAATAATTTTCAGAAAATCAAATTTCATTTACTACATGATATTGAACTCTATTTTTAAAGTATAATATATGAAATTGACCAGAAAAATATGCTCTACAACATGGAATCATCAAAACACTCAAATAATCAAGTCTGCAAAAATTCATATTTTATTCACTAAATAATTCAAATTTAAATAATTAAATAAGAAAATAACCTTGATTTCTGGGCAAAAACTGATAATTGATTCAGAAAGAAGATTTCGAGAGCTTCGTTTTGATATGCTGCACGCCCGAATCGGAGTTCGATAACGCCTTCGTTCGTGTGTTTGATTCTCGGGAACGTATCAGTTTTCTAGGGTTTCTTCTGTATTTACGGTATTTTTACTGGTTGCAAATGAATAAACGAAATAAATGAAATGAGAAATAGGCTATTTATATTTACGGAATATTGGTTTGTTCTGGATCATTTTGGATCGTTAAATTAGTTGCTTAGCCGCTAAGTAACTACAAAATGATCCATAAATAGATTACTTAGCCGCTAAGTAACTATAAAAATGATACAATTAAGTACTAGAATTGGATAATCGTCAAAACCGGGCTTTTATAAAACACCATATATGGAAATAATGTAAAATATCCTGTATCTCGAGAATACGGTTTTTATTGATTTATCAAAATAACTATCGTATCGAAAATCTTGTTCCGGGCCGCGCACGGGTCAAACCGTAATCCGGATCGAAAAAGTCAAAACACGAAAAATGTCCGGAATTACCAGATTAGGTTTAAAACGGAGTTTTCGGACGAGTTTCGGGTTGTAAAAACGCAAAAACGGATGAAGTTGGACGATTCCCGGCTTTATAAAATAGTTTTATAATTACTCAGAAAATAATTAATAAATCCATAAATTATTATAAAATCATCTAACAGTCCAAATATTACCAGAAAAATATCACAGTTATCTATATTTTATTATGCACATATAAAAATTCAAATACTCAAATAATATCACATATAAACACCCAAACATCAATTTCAATTATCGTATAATTCACTAAAATTCACATAAAATCACATAAACAATTCCAAATAATAATAATAATAATATCTGCAAATATGGAATATTACATCTTCACCATCAGCCGAAGGGCTGGTCAGGGAGACTGGTGTGCCACCTACTCCAGCAATAAGAAAATCCATACACAGTGGTGCTACATCTGCGACATCTTGCTGGTTGAGTTCGCCATTTGAAGGGACGTCGACCCGACTTTGATAGTTTTACGGGTCCTAGGAGCCGAAGAGTCTGCTGACTATCACAAACTATTTAGTACTAAACTTCCGAAGTTAGCTCTTACAGTAGTAGGGACCCTGACTGGTTGTTCGCCCTATGGGGTAGTGGTAACACTTTTTAATTGCTTGTTTTTTTTTCTTTTTCTGATGCAGTACTGCTTGTATTCGGGTTAACTGATATTCGCTTTATTTACTGATATTTGTCTTAATTTTTATTGATATAGTGTCTACCCGTCCATAGGTTATGGAAAGGAAAATGAGAAGGACGAGGAGAGGCTAGTCCAATAACGGTCTGCTGAAGAGGATTCTCGGCCCGATTGCGCCGATGCTCGTGCCCCCGTGCCTTCTTCCGCTCATCCGCCCACTCCCTCATTAGAGCTTAAATATTACCTTTGAACATTTGTTCATCAACCAAAAGGTGCAAACATTTCATGATTCCAAAGTACTGTGTCATGGGGAATTTGAGGTTGATGATGATATTAGAAACTGACTTAAAGCATATAAGGAACAAGACTGTAAAAGATAAAGAGATGATATAGATATTGGGAAGATATTTGAGAAATGCTGATAACTTGTTGCCAAAAACTCAATTCAACACCAAAGATGATTTGGATGATGATGAGCAAAAGAAGGATGAACACAAATCTTCTGGCTCAAATCCAAGTCAATCTTTTAAGGCAACAAATAGCAAGGTGTATGAGAAGAGAAAAGGGAAATAAGAGAGGAAAGATGATGGAAAGAAAAGCAGGAGAGGTGATGAAGGGGAGTCACTGAAGCAAAATATCCAGGAAGAAAAAATTTCACAAATCCAACCTACTCAAACCTCCAAGCCAAGCCAAACACAATCTCAACCAATCCTACCTCAAAATTCAAAATTCCTAGTCAAACAAACTGCCAACACTTTACTTAAATACCAATCAGATCCAACCAAGTCACACTAAAGAAAATCACAAACATACCTTCATTTAAGCCTCCAATCAAAGCTCATTTCAAGACTGTTGGGAGAAAACCTAAGAAAATGCAAGTTGATGTTGGTGTCATATGGAACTGAAGGGTTTCAAGCACATAAATGGAACGGAAACAATAATTAAAAATGTAAAAAAAACCAGAATTTTCAAAACCCACCGCAGGATCCATGCAAAAAACATATATTTAAATCATAGATCAGATTGTTTATCTTAAGAAACTTTACAAATTGGTTGAATAATGGAGATCAAAAGATTGTTCAATCACCACGCAGCCCGCTCTCACGATCTACGCTCTATCGGTATCCACACGAATGCTTGAACTCAAGGATTGGATGTGTACTAGCACAAAATCGTTTCTTCTTGCTCTCTCCATCTTCTTTCTTGATGGTTAGGGTTTTTAGTAAAAGTCTTATTTAAAAATCAGCCACAAGAGATATTATATAGAGAGTATAAAAATGAACTATAACTCTTAACTAATTTGGAGTTAATATTAATTCAAAATTCCTATTTGTATAATAATTAAGTCACACTTAATTATTTAACAACTGAATTTCATAATTAAAATTAGTAAATTCAAATATCATTATCTATATAATTAATTAAGTCATACTTAATTAATATTATATATAATTCGAATTACTTTAATATAATTTAAATCCAATTTATTTAAATAATCGTTCAAGCATTCTTTGTATGTGACCATATAGGTTATTATTACGTTGGCAACGAATTTTAAATCTAATTTAAAATCGTAAACAATGAACTGCATCTAGTAATACATCATTGCTACCCAAGTAATAATAATTCAATCGGTGATCTGTTTAACCTTTCGTGAATAATGTACAATGTAATATAATCCCTTTAACCATATATTATATATTAAACTAGAGGCATGTAATGTGTCATCCTCATCAATATTTAATCCAGGTTTCCTTGATCAATGAGTAGACTATCATATCAAATCAACATTTGAGGGAGGCCACGCATTTCATAGTTTAACTCATACAAGAGGCCAATAATATCACTCCTAAATTTAGGAGGGTTAAATGCTTTTTAGATCACTCATATTCCTCATATGATTCATAATATACCCAAAATATACTTTTATCATTATCCAATCAAAGGTAACTTTTAATGTAATCAAAGTACATTAATTCTTGTATAAAAATATAATAATTTCAAGTCTAAGGACCATTACATCATTATCACATTGACAATTACTAATGACACAACATACATGTAGAATCTCACATTGGATCTTTCCAATACCATGTACATATACATCTACCTGTATTTTTTACTTTAGTATCACTATACCTATGATCAATGAGATGTGATCATCAGTCAACAAATACACCAGTCTTAATGCATTATTATGGTCCCTTAATAATAATACTTGACTAGGGACCTTTAGGAATATTGATACTATTCTCATAATCTCATTTCTAAGTCACGTACTTAGAGGTACAGAATTCATATCATATTCCAAGTACATTTATTAATCTAATATTTATATCACAGTAAATTAAGAATTAATAAATTATAAAAAGAATAATTGATAGAACATAAATATTAATAATCCAAATGTCTTAAACTAAAATATCATAGTGTTGTCTAAAGGGCACAAACACTAACAATCTTCCACTTGCACTAGAACCAATCACCCATGTATCTAATACTCATGGAACTAGTATGACCATCGTGCTTCTATTGTGACAAAACCTTAGTCAGTGGGTCTGCAATATTATCATTACTATGCACTTTACATTTATATCTCCTTGATCATTAATCTCATTAATAAGGTGATATCACCTAAGGACATGCCTAAACAATCTCCTTGGTTGTTTCAAAAATATCAATATATTCGGCTTCCTATAGAATCATCGATGTTCTTGCTATGAACTATTCCACCTAACATCACTTATATTTAGACAAAACACAAAACAAACATAAACACGTAATCATCCTTGTCTGTCCAAAAATTAGGTTCAGAAACTAGCATCAGTGTCACCCTTTACAACTAGTTTCCTATCTTCTCCATACACCAAAAAAAAATCTTTAGTCCTCTTTAAGTACTTAAGAATATTCTTGACAACTATCCAGTAACCCTCACGTGGATTATACCGGTATTTGTTCGTCATGCTCAAAGCATACAAAATATTAGGACAAGTACATATCATTGCATATATTATAGATCCAATTTTAGAAGCATATGGAGCTTTTATAAGATGGCCCTTATCATCTAATGATTTAGCGGAGTTATCTTATGAGATCACTATCCCATGAGACATCGGGACATATCCTCTTTTTGCCTCCTGCATCCTAAAATGATGCAATAATTTATCAATATATGTACTGCGACTAGATCGATTAATCTCCTCAATCTATCTCTATAAATCTTAATGCCTAATATGTAGGTAACATCGCCTAATTCTGTCATCGAGAAACTATTTCTCAACCAAGTATTAACAGCCTGTAGAGAAGGTATGCCATTCCTTATTTGTTATATGTCATCTACATATAATACTAGGAATGTCACATGGCTCCCACTAATCTTATTGTAAACACATGGTTCATCTTCATTTTGAATAAAGCCAAACTCTTTGACTGTTCAACAAAATGAATATTTCATCTCCTTGAGGCTTGCTTCAATCTATAAATAGATAGAAGCAACTTACAGACCATCTTTGCAAACTTTGGATCGACAAAACCCCCAAGTTGTATCATATATACATCCTCTTCAAGGATCCCATATAAGAAAGCGGTTTTGACATCCATTTTCCAAATCTCATAGTCCAAGTAAGCAACTATTGCTAGCAAAATCCCGATGGACTTGACCACGGTAACTGGTGAAAAAGTCTCATCATAGCCTATACCATGAATTTGTTTGAAACCTTTTGCCACTAGTCGCATCTTATAGGTCTGTACTTTACCATCCATGTGGGTTTTCTTCTTGAAAACCCACTTGCACCCTATAGGTTTTACCCCTTCGAGTGGATCAACTAAAGTCAATACTTTATTTTAATACATGGATTACATCTCGGATTTCATGGCCTCCGACAATCTCTCAGAGTCTAGACTGTTCATAACATCTTGGTAGGTGAAAGGCTTATCATTATCCGTAAGCATCACATCACCATATTGAGTCAAAAGAAATCCATAATTTCTCCCATGCTAATGGTGAATTCTACTAGATCTACGAACAACCTGTGTTTCCTGAACATGATTACTTTCAACATTTTGATGTTCATCCTGATCTTATTCCCACTCTGGTTCAATATTATCATGTGGTTCTCGATCTTCATCGAGATGTATTTTCCTCCCACTGAATTTCTTAAAAATTATTTCTCCCTCAAGAAATACAGCATCCTGAGAAACAAACACTTTGTTGAGAAACAAACACTTTGTTCTCGGAAGGATTATAAAAACTATGCCCTAGTCTCACTTGGGTATCCCACATAATAGCATCTATCTAATTTTGGTCCTAGCTTTTCAGAGGCTAAACGTTTTACAAATGCTTCACGTCCCCAAATTTTCATAAATGACATGCAATGATGTTTATCAGTCTATATCTCATATGGAGTATATTGAACCGCTTTAGTCGGAACTCGATTAAGTATATATGCAGCCGTTTCTAGAGCATAACCCCAGAAACTGAATGGAAGATCCGCTTGACTCATCATCGATCGCACTATGTCCAACAAGGTACGATTTCTCCTGTCAGAATCTCTATTCCATTGAGGTGTTTCAGAAGGAGTAAGTTGTGATACAATATCACACTATTTCAAGAAACTCTTGAATTTGAGGCTTAAGTATTCTCCTCTACGATCTAATCGTATAACTTTTATACTTTTCCCTTGTTTGCTTTTCTAATTCGGTCTTATATTCTTTGAACATTTCAAAAGAATCAGATTTATTCTTCATAAGAACCACATATCCATATCTACTGAAATCATCAGTAAATATTATGAAGTAGTATAAGCCACCCCTCACCATCATATGTATTCGACCACATACATCATTATGTATAAGTCCTAATCATTCGGTGGCCCTTTCACCTAATCAGGTAAAAGAAGCTTTAGTCATTTTGCCAATGAGATAATATCCGCATCTTCTGTATGATTCAAAATCAAACTTATCCAAGTATCCATCTATATGTAACTCATAAATGTGTTTCTCATTAGTATGGTTTAACGACAATGCTAGAGGTAATATTTGATTTGAGTCATCTATAAATATATAAATAGTTAACTAATTGTGCAACATTATAAGCCTTATCATTAAAATAAAATAAACAACTATTGTTTATTTGATTAAAATGAAAACCTTTCTTGTCCTGACAAGAAACTGATTTAATGTATCTGCTAACGGCAGGCAAGTAATAACAATTTATCAAGTTCTCAAGCTCACCTTATGGGAAAAATTAGGTATCAATTTCCTTTAACTAGAGCAATAACTTTTACTCCAATTCTAACCCGATACCTGAAGCTTGACCATTATTGGTCTTCTTCTTTAGATCTTCCAAACAAGATCGACAATTTAACTTCCAATCATCCAGTTATTTACACAAAATGACAATTATCTCTTTTAGCAACACCACTATTAGGCTTCAAAAGCCCTTTGGGATTGGACTTTGGTTTGGCACCGAATAAGATCAAATATTCACATTGCCTGTCCACTTTCCTTTCCCATTTGCATTCCATGTGTACACCATCAATATAGACGTAATTTATGCCTTTACCGTGTTATTTTTAGCAGTTTCAAACATGCCTAACAACTCAGTGAGTGTTCTGTCTATCTCATTCATTTTGTTCTTAATAAAATGAGAATATAAGTTGTTCAAAGATTGTTTGATCAAATCAAGATGAGTCTCTAAACCAATCTTGAAACCCAAAATATAAAGGTACATATACCTATCATCTTTAGAATATATGGTCCAACCGGATATCTTTCTCCCATTAACGCAAAAGTATGGTGCCTTATTATTGTCAAATCTTTTTGACGAGCCTAATCTTCAAACATCATTTGAAGGTGCTCAATCATATCATAAGCATCATTATGCTTTTGTTTTTTTCTAAAGCTCAGCACTCATAATTACAAGCATGAGACATGAAAAATCGGTTGCATAATAAATTTGCCTTGAATCTCCAACTGGTCGATTAATTCTTTATAACGTATTCCGGTAAGCATTTTGTTCAGCACATGTTTCATTCTCATCTAGAAGAAATAAGGCAGGGGTTTGAGTGACATCCTTGAACCTGAGGACAATCCTCAAATTCCTATGTCAATTAAGGAAATTATTTCATGTCATCTTGTCCTTCTCAAGGACTATTACATAGAGAAGTTATTTGTGTTATTTGTCATTTGATATCTATAATATTAAAGTGTATAAAATGAATTAGTCTACAGATGATCATTAAATTATGTTCAAGTGATTATTAATATATACATATATATATTTACAATATATATATCTCCCATTATTTTTATCAAATCAATAGCCCTAACTATTAATTCAAAAAGAATATCTTCTATATCCTTTCTAGTGAGCCAAGATCCATATTTCACCATGCGTTAGGTTAGCTTTGGCTTTTCTCCTAAAACATGATTATTTAGGTAGATAATATTTGTCAATTATATCAACTATATAACTCCTATATAGCTTGGTGGAACAACATTTGTTCATATTTATCTAATAAATCTCGCCAAACTCTATGACTCTAAGTTCACAATCCTATGTGGTAACTTAGTTAAGTCAAACCCAATAGTCAAAAAGTATCGATATACTTCAACACATCTCCCATGATAGATGAGAGTACTTCGCTTTGGCGAACGCATTTTTTGTCGATCTAGGGGTTAACGCATTGGACTCATTGGAAGACATCTGATCAACTTAATATTAACTTTAGGGTTTTGTTAATTTTAAAATGATCATGATCCCATCATAAAGAGATTTCCAATTTTTCCTTGAATAAAATACTTCAAATCAATATTCGTCAATGGTTTGATTTTCAGGTAGTGAGGGAGTCGCAGCGGTCTCACTTAAAATCCACAACCTTACAAGTTCAATGAACTCACTTTTGACAAAATCGCCCCATATCAGAGACAAAGAAAATTTGTATTTTATTCCGTTTTTCATATACACGAGAATCTCAAAATCGTTTGTTCATTATAAAATCTTGAGTCATTATATATTTTATCTTTTTTAGCAAGCATGGCATGGGTGTCGTATCTAATACATACATCCTTAATCTAATTAAGCATGCATCTTTATAAACTACTCTACATATACATTCATCATAGGAGCATATATATGTAAAGTAAGATAAATTAAACATGGTTGGTTATGGCTTCATCCTATGTGATCTTTATCAAGCTAATGACAAAGATCTAGGTCAATCTAAGGTGGAAAATAAATGCAGGCTAACTATTACATGTCTTCTTTCTTGTATTACTTCCTTGGATGACCTCCATGTGGGATTACCTTTCCTTGATCTTAAAATCTTCATGTCTTCGTGTACATTACGAGAATAAAATATAAAACTAATCTAATGAATTTACAAGAAGAACTCGAGTTACATTCGAGATTTAATAATTACAAGATTGAATGACATGCAAGCCGTATTTAAAAAACCAAAACCATTAACCTAAGGTCATAAGACATAACCATCCACCATGCTCAATTAACACATAAGAACATGTTAGAACACATAATCTGATCTTAACATATCATACCCATCATGATCTAATCATAAAAACCAAATATGAAAAAATCAGAAAATTCAAAATTAAATTTGATAACATTAAATCGCAGATTACAGGATCTAAAAGATGTCAAACGCCTTATATATCAGTTGCTGATAGCTTATGCTATCAGTTCTGTTCAGATGCTCGATTCCATATGAACTTGTGTATTCGTTCGCCAAAATCGGATACCAGACGCAAATTTCAGCAAATCCGCTGCATCCGATTCATAATCGTAACAAATACGATTCTTATAATAAGAATAAATAAAAAACATGTATATATCAGTATATATATATAGATTATATAATCATCATATGATTATACAACTCTCATGAATATCATATATTCAAAACATATACATACATACGCATATATAAACATAACAACATGTAAAACATACAAAATCGCATACATAACTGTCACGGAATATTGTATACATGTCATCATCATAAAACCAATAAACACATAAACAAATTAAACACTTTTTGCAACCTTGCTCCGATGTCATTGAAGGGTTTCGAGCACATAAACGCAACAGAAATAGTAATTAAAAACATAAAAAAACCCAGAAATTTCGAAACCTGCCGCAGGATCCATGCGAAAAATAGATATTTAATTCGTAGATCAGATTGTTTATCTTAAAAAGCTTTACAAATTGGTTCAATAATGGAGATCCAAATATTGTTCAATCACCACGCATCCCGCTCTCACGATCTACGCTCTATCGGTATCCACATGAATGCTTGAACTCAAGGATTGGATGTGTACTAGCACAAACTCATTTTTTCTTGTTCTCCCCATCTTCTCTCTTGGTGGCTAGGGTTTTTAGTAAAAGCCTTCTTTAAAAATCAGCCACAAGAGATATTATATAGAGAGTAGAAAAACGAACTATAACTCTTAACTAATTTGGAGTTATTATTATTTTAAAATTCTTATTTGTATAATAATTAAGTCACACTTACTTATTTAACAACTGAATTTCATAATTAAAATTAGTAAATTCGAATATCATTATTTATCTAATTAATTACGTCATACTTAATTATTATTATAAATAATTCGAATTACTTTAATATAATTTAAATCCAATTTAAATTAAATATTCCTTCAAGCATTCTTTGTGTGTCCTTTATGTGTGACCCTATAGGTTATTATTACGTTGGCAACGAATTTTAAATCTAATTTAAAATCGTAAACAATGAGCGGCATCTAGTAATACATCATTGCTACCCAAATAATAAGAATTCAATCGGTGATCGATTTAACCTTTTGTGAATAATATACAATGTAATGTAATCCATTTAACAACATATTATAGATTAAACTAGAGGCATGTAATATGTCATCCTCATCAATGTTTAATCCAGGTTTCCTTGATCAATGAGTAGACTATCATATCAAATCAACATTTGAGGGAGGCCACGCATTTCATAGTTTAACTCATACAAGAGGCCAATAATATCACTCCTAAATTTAGGAGGGTTAAATGCTTTTTAGATCACTCATATTCCTCATATGATTCATAATATACCCAAAATATACTTTTATCATTATCCAATCAAAGGTAACTTTTAATGTAATCAAATTACATTAATTCTCGTATAAAAATATAATAATTTTAAGTCTAAGGACCATTACATCATTATCACAGTGAGAATTACTAATGACACAACATACATGTAGAATCTCACATTGGATCTTTCCAATACCATGTACATATACATCTGCCTGTATTTTTTACTTTAGTATCACTATACCTATGATCAATGAGATGTGATCATCAGTCAACAAACACACCAGTCTTAATGCATTATTATGGTCCCTTAATAATAATACTTGACTAGGGACCTTTAGGAATATTGATACTATTCTCATAATCTCATTTCTAAGTTACGTACTTAGAGGTACAGAGTTCATATCATATTCCAAGGACATTTATTAATCTAATATTTATATCACAGTAAATTAAGAATTAATAAATTATAAAAAGAATAATTGATAGAACATAAATATTAATAATCCAAATGTCTTAAACTAAAATATCATAGTGTTGTCTGAAGGGCACAAACACTAACATGAATTGCTTCAATCAAGATAATTTTATACCTTTAAACATGAGCATAACAAATGATGACTACTTTCAACAACTATCTAAATATATATTCAAAGTTTGGGTTATCTATTTGTCAGAAGTAAGAATCTACTATTTGGATGGCTCCTTCATTTTGCTTAGTAGGGAAGTAATGGAAACATTCTCAACCACAAAATTGAAGATGATGATTAGTTTGATGAAGGACAAGATTACAAGTACAAGAATGTGGAAGGATGTGATGTCTGAGAGGCTGAGAGAAAGAAATGAAAGACATGCTAGGATAAAGGCTGAGAAGGGGGAAGTGGAAAGACAATATGCCTAAGAGATAGAGATGTTTGAACAGAGGTCAAATGAACTCAAGGCAAAGGGGATGAGTAGAATCTCTAAAGATGGACATTTTCTAAACATTCAAGTTGGCAAATTTTCAAGGTTCAAAGTTGGTTACTGTTAGGAAATGAATAACATGCAGAGGGGGGTGAATGTGTTTTACTGTTTTTATACTTTTCTTGAGCTTTTTATGGTTGAACAAAGTAAATTAAATCTTGTAGTGAAATGTGTTATTGCAGAGATTAAACACGCAATAATAATGAACACAGTTCTTTTCAAAATTCATTTAATTTTATATTAAAATTAAGAATGTTTTGCTACAAAATTTCTAGGCTCTTTGTTGATAAAGAGCTTAGCTTCTATCTTGAGAGAGTTACAAGATTTTTTTATCTAAATTGTTACCACTAAATGAAGGACCAGTGTTAACTTTATAATTTAGTTAACTACTGGTTTACACAGTGTACAATAAGACATGCTATTAACTTTAGTAAACTGTCACTTGTCATTTTCATTTAAGGAAAAGTGTATCTTCCATTTCTTGCTTAGCATATCTTAGCATCATGTTTTTACTTTGATCTTCCTTTGTCAGTTAATCTTCACCATTGATCTTGCACATCCTTCAAGCTGCTTTTTGTAGACTTGTCAATCCAGCTATTTGGATTGTTTGTTGATTGTAGATCTTGGATATTGAACTAGTCTGCAATTTTGTACTTTGAGATTTTACCTCGAGATATCCATTTTGGTCTATAGAGAACTTAACATCTCGATAAGTATATTAGCTTATTGAGATCTCTAATACTCCATAGTTAATTTGACTTGTAGAGGTCTCTGAGTTCTCTATAATATAATTTGTCTTGTCGAGATCTCCAGTCTTCATATCTTCACTTTGACTTATCGATATCTCTGAGTTCTCTAATAAATTATTAACTTATCGATAACTCAGAGTTCTCTAGTCAAATTTGACTTGTCGATAACTCAGAGTTCTCTAGTGAATTTCGGCTTATCGATATCTCTGAGTTCTCTAGTGGAATTTGACTTATCGATAACTCAGAGTTCTTTAATGAATGTTGTCTTGTCGATAACTCTGAGTTCTGTAGTGAAGAAATGACTTATCGATATCTCCAAACTTCATGTCTTTAATTTGGCTTGTCGATATCTCTGTGAGTTCTCTATAAGCTTTTCTGACTTCTCGATAAGTCATTTGGAGTTCTCGAGTGACTTCTCTATAACACTAAATCTATGACTTGTAGAGATCTTGACTTAGAATATTTTTATCCAAACAGATTTATTCAACTCCAAGCTTCTTCAAAATTCTTCTAAGGCATGATCTTCTTGATCTTCTTCCAGATAGAATCCTTAGGCTTGATACTGTTTAAACAAAAAGACTAAAGTCTGCTCCAATGCAAACTAAGATTATAATACAACTTACGTAGGGTTGTCAATTTCACTTAGTCTTGTTAAAGTACATGCATGTCTTGCACAACAATCTCCCCCAATTAGTGAGAAGATTGCTTAACACAAATTAATGCATATTAACAAGACTAACCCCAAGTTTAAAAAAATGTAAAATGAAATCAATACATAAAGCTTGATAGAATTACAACTTTTATACATTAGGAGATTTACAAAGTTTAATGGTTACAAGTATCAGGTAAAGACAGTTTTTGTATCTGCTTCTTCCCTAAGAACATCCTTCCATTGATCAAGAATTTCCAGTTCTTCTATAATAGGTGTTCCACTTAGAGCTTCTATAAGTTTTTGTCTTGCAATTTTTGGATAACCACTGTCTGGTAAATCAATCCTAAATCTTGAGAATCCACCAGCTTTGATATTTAGAAATTTCCCATGCTTAGAGATTCTACTCATTCCTTTGTCCTTGAGCTCTTCTGATCGTTTTATGAACATCTCAATTTCCTCATTGTACTTCCTCACTCTTTCTTCAGATTCAGCCTTATTTCTTTTTCTTGTTTCTTCTCTTTCAATCAACCATTCAGCTATAACTGATCTCCATGCCCTTGTGACAGTATCCTTGTCCTTTAACAAACTTATTATTCTCTTAATTTCTGTGGGAGAAAGAGAATCTATTAAATCACTACCAAGAAAGGTGAAGGACCCATCTTCATAGAAAATTCTAACTTCCCTAAGAGATACAACCCAGACTCTGAATATTTCCTTAGCAAGTTATTGAAAATGATCTTCATCTGAGATGCACCAATTTAAAGGTAGAATGTCAGATAGCTTGAAACATTTCCAGATGGCCCTTTCGGTGACTTCTCCTTTCTTTGTAAGCTTAGCATTCTTAGGCTTTCTTCCAATATATTTGAGATTGACTTTTAGTGAAGGCTTGGCTAAAGGCATGGTTGTTATTTTCTTGAGACTTGTATGGCTTGTGGTGATTGGAATTTTTAGGAAATAGTTAGCATTTTGTTTGAATAGAAATTTAGGCTTTGAGTTTTGAGGTGGTTTGATGTTTAAGATATTTGATGTTGAAGGTTGAGTTGAGGTTTGAACTGGTTGTGTTTGGATTTTTAGGGTTTGGTGTGATTCTGAGCCATCATGATTCTTTTTGGTTCTCCCCTCACTTTCTCTTTTCTTCCCATCATTCTTCTTCTCTTCCTGCTTTTTGTCCTTGCTACTTGTTGCCTTGGAGGATTGATTTGGATTTGAGCTATAACGACTCGTGTATTTTTATTTTATTTCGAATATTTGGAAGTGTAATAAAAGTTTAAGTAAATAAATAAAAGATGTGTATTGATTTTGGCAGCGGTTATTGATTGTTATTTAATTAATTATGATTTGTTGCTATGTGGAATTGAATTGTGTGATTTATTAGTGAGTTACATGATTTTATTTTGCTTGTAAAAGTGATTTTTTGGTAATTTTAATTCCATAAATATTTGGGTTGTCTTTAAAATTGGTTTTCTAATTTTATAATTTTAATAATTATTTTTAGGACTTTATAAAATTTAGAAATCAATATTTTGTTAATTATTCATTTTTAAATAATTTCCTGAGTGTGTTAAATGCTAAAATCCATATTTAATTATGGAAATCTTTAAAAATTATGAAACTTATAATTTATTAAGTTCGTATTATTCTGAGAATTTTAAAATTATTTTGGAAATTTTCGGGAATAGTTTTACCCGCGCGTCGTTTCGTTATTTGTTAAAAAGCGGGTATAAAGCGTACCTTAAAAATTGTTTAAAATTTTTGGAAATTTATACTTTTATTTATTTCGGGATATTTATAATATTTTAGCGCTGTTTTCGTAATTTTCGGAAATTGTTTTGCGTGCATCTCAGTCCGTTAATTTTAAATTTTGGGACAAATCGAGACTCAGAACCTCCGTGATTATCCTATAAACTACGTGTCAATTCTATAATTAGAAGAGTACACATGTTTGTTGCTGGTGTTTAGTTGCAATCTCTGTTAAAAAAATAAATAAATAAAAACCAAACCCCCCCGGCTTTGGCTGCACGCGCCTCGTCTCTCTCTCTCTCTCTGTTCATTCTTCTTTCAGTTTCTCTGTTTCTTTTTCTTTCTTTCTTCCGTTTCTTCCCTTCATCTCCGGCGTTACCTCCGGTGGTGCTAATTCCGGTAATACTCCCAGCTTGCTTGCTTCAGTTCTGTTGTAATTGATTGGCTTGCAAGTATATATACATATATGTATATATCTGTGTGTGCTTCTGTGTTGTGATGTGTGTGCGTCCGTGTGTGTTGGTGTCGGGTGTGTGTGTGTGTGTGTGGCGACCGTGAGGCCGTGCGTGCGATGGCGAGTGGTGGTTGTGCTGTTGTGGTGCGACTGTGTTCTTTGTTGTTGGGCTCCCTGTGTTGTTGGGCTTGCAGATTGGCCTTATTTTGGGCCTTTACTGTTGGGCCAAATTCTGCAGTTGGGTTTGATGATTATAACTTTTAATTCTTATTTCCTAATTTCTGCAGGGTTTTGATTAATATTCATGATATTAATTATTTGTGCGGAGTAATTTTAAGGATTAATCGGTGAAATTTTTGCGTTGGAAACCCGAGAATTTATCGGGTACCCGCGAAATTTTGCCGCCGTCCGCGATGACTCTTTATGAGTGGACGGTGGACGGTGATGACGATGCTCTGAGTCCTAGATTTTATAAATAAATAAAATGATTTTTTATAAAATATTTCCGGATTTAAATAATTAATTGTGATTGGTGTTGGGATGTAAGTTGTATAAAAGGACGAAGTAATTTTGTGAATTGTGTGATTGTTGATGTCGATTGCAATCGACAGGTAGTCTTATAAATAAGTAAGATGCTGCCAAAATTTCCTAAAAATATGTTCGAAAATATATATTTATGTGTTATCTTAACAATATTTCCGACTATGTGATTACAGGTTTGTGTGTATAATAATAATACGTGTCGGGTTATCGAATTTAGGTTATTAGGATTTGAGGATATCAAGCATGTCGGTATAACTAATTAGGGTATTCTGTAATTGTAGATCCCAATCGAGTCGTTCCAGGATCGAAGTCAACGTGAAAGCTATTAGGGTCTGTAAAGCATTGCAAGGCAAGTACCCCTGACCATTCTTTTATGGTTCAGTGTATATGAATAGCTAAATGTTTATTCTAGTAATGGAACAGAAATATTTTAAGTTACGTAACCCCTGTATGTATAAAAATCATTATTTTTGAATTGTTTTGGGGAAAAGTAACTTCGAAAGGTACCTGTCTCAAATGAAATGATTTGCGAAACGGATTTTATATGTGTGCTGGCTAGATAAATGATTTTGAAAATGAAATAGGTACAAGTGTTTTTGAAAACTGGATAAAACGGTCAGATATGGGATACATTGGAGCCAGAGTAGGCCTATTGAGGTGGTGTAAGAGGCTAATTCGGTTGCGCGTATTATAAAACCGATTAGTCCAGCAGGTCAGAGACCTAGCTAGTCTCTGAGTTCCGGAACAGGTAAATGGGATGGCAGTTAGAGCCGTCTGGTGTTGATAGCCTGATCAGCTGTCTTCACATATCCGTTATGTATATGATTGGGATTTGTGAATTATATGAAAGCATGATTTATTGATACAACGGTTTTTATAAAATGATTAGCATGCTAAAATTGGACTCTGGTATTACGCAGCACACTATAATGTTGTTTTCACAAAGCATGTTAATTAGTGTTATCCAGTTACCTTGATTATCATTATGAAATGTTGATATCATGATTAAAGCTCTGTTTCCATTATTGTTGCATTATTGTTTTAATCCGTTATTCATATTTGGTACTGCTGAGCGATTATGCTCACCCTTGCAAACTGTTACGTATATTTCGAAGATGCCTAGAAGATCTGTTAGACCGACCCGTGTTCCCGCCCCTTCTAGACCCGGCTCCTCTGAGGTAGTTTGTATCAGACCATGAGGTCTGAAGAGTTGCTGAATAAAGTTAGTGTGTCGTAGATAGTGAATAAAGAGTTTGTAGTAATAAGAAACCTGAATTATACTTGAACCTGGATCAGATCTTGGTTTGGGGTCAAGTTAGTATATTCTAATAATAATAACTCTGTTGTTATAATTTTTGGGTAATTGTGTTTAGTGACGTCAACTCCTGACCCCGGGGTTGAGGCCGTCACAGTTGGTATCAGAGCTACAGGTTTAAGTCCCTGATTCAGGTTAGGGATTGTGTCAAGTAGGTGATAACGTGAGTCTTTAAGTGTGAGTCAGCAACTCATATAGAGGAGCAAACCTTTAGAGTCAGTCGAGGGTTCCGACGGCGTTACCCTGGCATCTATTAAATGTTTTGATAGAATTGCCTTGACCTGGTTGTGTCTTGTCTGTTTAATATTATGTTGACAGTGGCCTATTGCAATTTCGAGTTCTCCATCTCGGGCTTCTGATTCGGATAGCTCAGATACGGAGAAACCCCGTGATGCTGTTGCCAAGGAGACCCCTATGCCTCCTCCACCAGTTCCTTCTTATGTACCTCGAGACATTCCTGGATCTGGTCCTCATCCCCGTTGGGTACGTAGGTCTGTGTCTGCTGTCAGGGATTTTCCTCCTGGCTGCGGTCCCAGTTCTTCTATGATGAGACCTCCAGCACCTCCTGTGGCCCCTAGTGGTATTTCTTCACCGATTCCTTATCATGTGCATAGGGCGGTGAATACTTCCTTTATCAGAGACCAGAGTCCAGAGTTTGCTGCCCAGTTGGACCAGGTACCTATTGCACCATTTCAGGGTATTTCTGCCCCTTCCCCTGAGGTGCGAGCACGTGTGAGAGCACTGACCCAGATGGCTGTAGAGAAGGCTAGGTCTGTTGACCGTTTCATTAGTTCAGAGTTCAGAGCTGTGCAGTATCAGGACCTAGTGAACTGGCTAGTGTTTGAGCTAGGTTCCATTGGAGGCAGTGGTAGAGATTAGACAGAGTTGCAGTAGAGGGATGCAGAGCTCAGAGTTGGCTTTTAGGAGCTCTGTGGTTGTTTACTTTGTATATGTATATTATGTTGTGATAGTTTGTAGTAGGCAAGGCTGTTTTGACAGCCAATTTTGGTTTGTATTCGGATGGTTCTTTGTATTTGGATTTTCAGTTGTACTAGTTGGATTTTGTTGGTTACTGTAGTTCAGCTGCTTTATACTATTGTTCAGTTTTTTTTATATATATCGTGTGTTGCTATTATTGTTGCTATTATTATTGTTGTTTCTGTTGCTGGCATTTTTTTTAGATTATAATCATTCACTCAGGACGAATCCAATTATAATGGGGGATGAGAATATTGTCTTAGTGGCAACGCTCTCCTGATGCATAAATATAAACTGCTGGAGCAATCCATTTTCTTATATATGACTATTATGTTTCAGGAGATGCCACCAAAGAAAAATTCTCAGCCCAATAATGGATCTGCTGGGGATCCTTCCATGAGTGATTTGATGAACTTGTTGCGTCAGCAGACTGTACAGTTGGCCCAACAGCAACAACAATTCCAGCAACAGCAGCAACAATTGTAACAGAAACAACAACAGCAACAGCAGCTCATACAGCAACAACAACAGCAAATCCAACAGCAGCAACTACAAATCCAACAGCAGCATGAGATGAGAGGGGAAAATTAAGGTGTTAGTTTTAAGTCTTTTCAAGCAGTGAAGCCCCAGAGTTTAAAGGAGAGGTAGATCCTGTTGCTGCCATGATATGGTTAAAGAAAATGGAAAAGGCGTTTGCGCTCACTAAGGTGAGTGAGGATTTAAAGACTGATTATGCTAGTTATTTTCTGAGGAATGATTCGAATTATTGGTGGGAATCTACGCGAGCCCTAGAAGGAGAAGGTCCAGTTCCCTGGGCCAGATTCACAGAATTGTTTTTGGAAAAATACTTTCCAGCCTGTCTCCAAAGTCATATGGAGATGGAATTTTTGGAGTTGAAACAAGGAAATAGGAGTGTTACGGAATATGAAGCGAAGTTTACGGAGTTGGTCCGTATAGCACCGGAATATGTGAGCTTCAGAAGCCCAAGGAGCGAAGCGGTTTCAACAAGGGTTGAAGCCAGAAATAAGAAGTGGAGTTGTAGCCTTATAACTCAAGACATATACTTCGGTAGTTCAGGCTGCCCTGGTGATAGAGAGTGATCAGAAGTTAGCTGCAAAGGAGCAGGGTGAGAAGAAGAGAAAATTTGAAAGTGGACCCGCTAGATCAGAATCAGGAATAGCGAGTCGGAAGTTTCAGCGTTGGTTCGGTAGAAATAAGAATAAAAAGTTTAAAGGGCAAAACTTTCCCCAAGTTAAGCCCGGTACAACATCAGTTAATTCTGCCCCGACGAGAATGAGTAAGCCTGTGGTTGATTGTAAGATGTGTGGGAAAAAGCACAGTGGACAGTGTCGAGAGAATGTTAATTGTTTTAAGTGTGGACAGAAAGGTCACTATTCCACGGAATGTAAGTCTGAGATTCAAGGAGTTAATTGTTTTAGTTGCGGTAAAGTGGGACACATAGCTAGGAATTGCAAGTCAGTGACCCAAGGTAATGCGGGAAGGAGTGTGTCTCAAGGACCAGCAACCAAAACTGCGAGAGCTAGGACTTTTAAGATGACCCAGAAGTCTCCAGTTCATGATTCTGATGTGGTTGCAGGTACGCTTATTCTTAATTCCGTACCTGTTAACGTTTTGTTTGATTCGGGAGCGTCCAAATCTTTTATATCTGTCAATTGTGCGAATAAGATGCAATTGATGCTAGAAGACTTAGATGAACCCTTAACTATAGAAGTGGCTAATAAAGATAAAATACCTGTAAAACAATTTTGTCCTAGTTGTTCCCTAGAGATTTCGGGGTATATGTTCCCTGTTGACTTAATACCTTTCGAGTTGGGAGACTTTGATGTTATTTTAGGTATGGATTGGTTATCTCGATATAGGGCAAATATTGATTGTAAGAAAAAAAGAGTTGTTCTGTACACCTCAAATAATAGAAGGATCAGTTACCAAGGGCAGAGGCAAGATAGGAAGTTTCTCTGAGTGATGCAAGCAAGAAAATTGCTGAGACAAGGATGTGAAGCGTACTTAGCTCATGTAGTGGATACGAAGAAAGAGGCCCCTATTTTGGATGACATCCCTGTAGTAAGAAAATTCCCTGATGTTTTTCCAGAAGAATTACCAGGATTGCCACCTGATCGTGAGATAGAGTTTTCCATTGATTTGATATCGGGAGCTGAACCAGTTTCTAAGGCTCCATACAGAATGGCCCCGATGGAAATGAAAGAATTGGCTAAGCAACTTCAGGAGTTATTGGATAAAGGAGTTATTCAACCTAGTGTTTCCCCGTGGGGTGCTCCAGTGTTATTGTGAAGAAAAAGGATGGAAGTATGAGATTGTGTATTGATTACAGAGAGCTGAATAAGTTGACGATAAAGAATAAATATCCCTTGCCGCAGATCGATGATTTGTTTGACCAGCTTAAGGGAGCATGTTACTTTTCAAAGATTGATTTAAGGTCCGGCTACCACCAATTGAAGATAAAGCCCAAGGATATCCCCAAGACTGCATTTCGAACAAGGTATGGCCATTACGAGTTTCTAGTAATGTCGTTTGGATTGATGAATGCGCCAGCAGCTTTCATGGATTTGATGAATAGGGTATATAAGGAGTATCTGGATAAGTTTATTATTGTATTTATTGATGACATCCTCATATATTCGAAGAATCCAGAAGATCACGCGGTGCATCTGCAGATTGCCCTTCAAAAATTAAGAGAAAAGCAATTGTATGCTAAATTTTCTAAGTGTGAGTTTTGGTTGACGGAGGTACAGTTTCTTGGACATGTGGTGAGTAAGGAAGGTATCAAAGTAGACCCGGTAAATATTGAAGCCGTATCAAAATGGGAGCAACCGTAGACACCCACGGAAATACGAAGTTTCCTTGGATTAGTGGGATACTATCGAAGGTTTGTGAAAGATTTCTCAAAGATTGCATCCCCACTAACTAAGTTGACCAGGAAGAATGAGAAGTTCGTTTGGACGGAAAAGTGTGAAGAGAGTTTCCAGGAGTTAAAGCGAAGATTGGTAATGGCTCCAGTATTAGCATTGCCAGATGAGATGGGAAACTTTGTAATTTATAGTGATGCTTCTCTGAAAGGATTGGGATGTGTGTTAATGCAGCATGACAAAGTGATTGTGTATGCCTCCAGACAACTAAAGCCTCACGAACAAGAATATCCAGTTCATGACCTTGAATTGGCGGCTATAGTATTTGCTTTAAAGTTATGGCGTCACTACTTGTATGGAGAGAAATGCGATATTTACACCGATCATAAGAGCCTAAAGTACATATTCACGCAGAAAGATCTGAATATGAGACATAGAAGGTGGTTGGAGTTGATTAAGGACTATGATTGTTCAATTAACTATCACCCAGGTAAAGCCAATATAGTGGTTGATGCCTTGAGTAGAAAGGAAATGCTGAATATGATTAAGATTGCGGAAGAGTTGGCGCAAGATTTAGAAAGAATGGAAATTGAAGTTCGAGTACCAAATGAAATTCAGGAGCAGCTATATGAAGTTAATTTCCAGTCAGCATTAATGGAAAAGATTAGAAGATGTCAAGAAGGAGTTATGGAGCAAGAGTTGGATACTTTGACAGGAGAAGAGTTGTGTACTCAAAAAGATAGTTAAGGTTTATATAGGTTTTCGTCCAGAGTATGGATTCCTGCTGTAAAAGAGTTGAAGAACGAAGTATTGCAGGAAGCACATAACTCTAGGTTTTCTATCCACCCTGGTAGTACCAAGATGTACTAGGATTTGAAGAGAAATTTTTGGTGGCCAGGAATGAAGAAAGATATTTCCAATTGGGTAAGTAAATGTCACGTGTGTCAGACGGTGAAAGCAGAGCATCAATGACCAAGTGGATTGTTACAATCTTTGGAGATTCCCCAATGGAAATGGGAAGATATTGCTATGGACTTTGTAGTAGGATTGCCAAAGACGAGAGCGAATCATGATGCTATTTGGGTAATCATTGATAGATTGACTAAGTCGGCGCATTTTCTTCCGATTAATGAAAGGTATTCATTGGAAAAGTTAGTTAAGTTATACTTGGATGAGATAGTTACCAAACATGGAGTTCCTGTTTCTATAGTGTGGGATCGAGACCCGAGATTTAATTCCAGGTTCTGGACTAAATTCCAAGAGTGCCTAGGAATGAAATTGAATATGAGCACTGCTTATCATCCTCAGATGGATGGCCAAAGTGAAAGGACAATTCAGACCATAGAGGATATGTTGAGAGTCTGTGTTTTAGATTTTAAGGGTAATTGGGATGAGCACCTACCTTTGATTGAGTTCTCATATAATAACAGCTACCATACTAGTATAGGGATGCCACCTTATGAAGCTTTGTATGGACGAAAATTTAGGTCACCATTGTACTGGGATGAGCTAGGAGAAAAGAAAGTGTTAGGCCCTGAGTTGATTCAGCAGACTAGAGATGCTATAGTGTTGATTCGGAAAAGATTGGAAGCAACTCAAGATAGACAAAGAAAATACGCAGATATGCATAGGAAAGACATGGACTTTGAAATAGGAGCGTTGGTGTTACTAAAGGTATCGCCTTGGAAAGGGTTAGTACGATTTGGTCAGAAGGGTAAACTTAGCCCTAGATTCATAGGACCCTTTGAGGTTTTGAAAAAAGTAGGAAAGGTCGCTTATGAGGTAGCGTTACCACCGCAGTGGCAGCACATTCATAATGTGTTCCACGTGTCTATGTTGAAGCCCTATGTCCCTAATTCGAATCAAATCATAGAATACGAACCGATTGAGCTTCAACCAGATTTGTCTTATGTGGAACAACCGGTCCAAATTTTAGACCGTAAAGAAAGAGTCCTTAGGAATAAATCAATTCCAATAGTAAAAGTTTTGTGGAGAAATCCACGAGTAGAAGAGTCTACATGGGAATTGGAGTCGGACATGCTTGATAAATATCCTCATTTATTTAGCTGAGTCAGATTCTGGGGACAGAATCTTTTTAAGGGGGAAAGAATATAACGACTCGTGTATTTTTATTTTATTTCTAATATTTGGAAGTGTAATAAAAGTTTAAGTAAATAAATAAAAGATGTGTATTGATTTTGGCAGCGATTATTGATTGTTATTTAATTAATTATGATTTGTTGCTATGTGGAATTGAATTGTGTGATTTATTAGTGAGTTACATGATTTTTTTTTGCTTGTAAAAGTGATTTTTTGGTAATTTTAATTCCATAAATATTTGGGTTGTCTTTAAAATTGGTTTTCTAATTTTATAATTTTAATAATTATTTTTAGGACTTTATAAAATTTAGAAATCAATATTTTGTTAATTATTCATTTTTAAATAATTTCCTGAGTGTGTTAAATGCTAAAATCCATATTTAATTATGGGAATCTTTAAAAATTATGAAACTTATAATTTATTAAGTTCGTATTATTCTGAGAATTTTAAAATTATTTTGGAAATTTTCGGGAATCGTTTTACCCGCGCGTCGTTTCGTTATTTGTTAAAAAGTGGGTATAAAGCGTACCTTAAAAATTGTTTAAAATTTTTGGAAATTTATATTTTTATTTATTTCGGGATATTTATAATATTTTAGCGCTATTTTCGTAATTTTCGGAAATTGTTTTGCGTGCATCTCAGTCCGTTAATTTTAAATTTTGGGACAAATCGAGACTCAGAACCTCCGTGATTATCCTATAAACTACGTGTCAATTCTATAATTAGAAGAGTACACGTGTTTGTTGCTGGTGTTTAGTTGCAAACTCTGTTAAAAAAAAAAAAAACCAAACCCCCCCGGCTTTGGCTGCACGCGCCTCGTCTCTCTCTCTCTCTGTTCATTCTTCTTTCAGTTTCTCTATTTTTTTTTCTTTCTTTCTTCCGTTTCTTCCCTTCATCTCCGGCGTTACCTCCGGTGGTGCTAATTCCGATAATACTCCCGGCTTGCTTGCTTCAGTTCTGTTGTAATTGATTGGCTTGCATGTATATATACATGTATGTATATATCTGTGTGTGCTTCTGTGTTGTGATGTGTGTGCGTCCGTGTGTGTTGGTGTCGGGTGTGTGTGTGTGTGGCGGCCGTGAGGCCGTGCGTGTGACGGGGAGTGGTGGCTGTGTTGTTGTGGTGCGGCTGTGTTCTTTGTTGTTGGGCTCCCTGTGTTGTTGGGCTTGCAGATTGGCCTTATTTTGGGCCTTTACTGTTGGGCCAAATTCTGCAGTTGGGTTTGATGATTATAACTTTTAATTCTTATTTCCTAATTTCTGCAGGGTTTTGATTAATATTCATGATATTAATTATTTGTGCGGAGTAATTTTAAGGATTAATCGGTGAAATTTTTGCGTTGGAAACCCGAGAATTTAACGGGTACCCGCGAAATTTTGCCGCCGTCCGCGATGACTCTTTACGAGTTGACGGTGGACGGTGATGACGATGCTCTGAGTCCTAGATTTTATAAATAAATAAAATGATTTTTTATAAAATATTTCCGGATTTAAATAATTAATTGTGATTGGTGTTGGGATGTAAGTTGTATAAAAGGACAAAGTAATTTTGTGAATTGTGTGATTGTTGATGTCGATTGTAATCGACAGGTAGTCTTATAAATAAGTAAGATGCTGCCAAAATTTCCTAAAAATATGTTCGAAAATATATATTTATGTGTTATCTTAACAATATTTCCGACTATGTGACTATGTGATTACAGGTTTATGTGTATAATAATAATACGAGTCGGGTTGTCGAATTTGGGTTATTAGGATTTGAGGATATCAAGCATGTCGGTATAACTAATTAGGGTATTCTGTAATTGTAGATCCCAATCGAGTCGTTCCAGGATCGAAGTCAACGTGAAAGCTATTAGGGTCTGTAAAGCGTTGCAAGGCAAGTACCCCTGACCATTCTTTTATGGTTCAGTGTATATGAATAGCTAAATGTTTATTCTAGTAATGGAACAGAAATGTTTTAAGTTACGTATCCCCTGTATGTATAAAAATCATTGTTTTCGAATTGTTTTGGGGAAAAGTAACTTCGAAAGGTACCTGTCTCAAATGAAATGATTTGCGAAACGGATTTTATATGTGTGCTGGCTAGATAAATGATTTTGAAAATGAGATAGGTACAAGTGTTTTTGAAATCTGGATAAAACGGTCAGATATGGGATACATTGGGGCCAGAGTAGGCCTATTGAGGTGGCGTAAGAGGCTAATTCGGTTGCGCGCATTATAAAACCGATTAGTCCAGCAGGTCAGAGACCTAGCTAGTCTCTGAGTTCCGGAACAGGTAAATGGGATGGCAGTTAGAGCCGTCTGGTGTTGAAGCCTGATCAGCTGTCTTCACATATCCGCTATGTATCTGATTGGGATTTGTGAATTATATGAAAGCATGATTTATTGATACAGCGGATTTTATAAAATGATTAGCATGCTAAAATTGGACTCTGGTATTACGCAACACACTATAATGTTGTTTTCACAAAGCATGTTAATTAGTGTAATCCAGTTACCTTGATTATCATTATGAAATGTTGATATCATGATTAAAGCTCTCTTTCCATTATTGTTGCATTATTGTTTTAATCCGTTATTCATATTTGGTACTGCTGAGCGATTATGCTCACCCTTGCAAACTGTTACTTATATTTCGCAGATGCCTAGAAGATCTGTCAGACCGACTCGTGTTCCCACCCCTTCTGGACCCGGCTCCTCTGAGGTAGTTTGTATCAGACCATGAGGTCTGAAGAGTTGCTGAATAAAGTTAGTGTGTCGTAGATAGTGAATAAAGAGTTTGTAGTAATGAGAAACCTGAATTATACTTGAACCTGGATCGGATCTTGGTTTGGGGTCAAGTTAGTATATTCTAATAATAATAACTCTGTTGTTATAATTTTTGGGTAATTGTGTTTAGTGAACAGTCAACTCCTAGACCCCGGGGTTGAGGCCGTCACACAATGTGTGCCTTAAATCCAGTAGTTAGAGCAGTGCTGTGTGCTTTGGTCGGGGTTAGGGCGTGACTGATCAGCAACCTAACCTTGGTTTTTAAAATGAAAAAATAATATCCAATTCTAAATCATAATCCATTGTTCACTTGATATCATAACCATATTCACCTAATGATCATTATTCTCAGTTTTGTCATTGTGACTTGCTGAGCTAGTTAGCTCATTTGTGCGATGTTGATTATGTTCTTTTCCAGTTATGAAGGAACCGGTTGGTACCGAGGATCCCCAGTCCAGCGCGAGAGCTAGGGGTTCAGGTTGATCGAGTTGAGCTAGTAGGCTTCTTTTGGAATAATTTAAGTTTGTAAAAGTTTGTAATAATGTTTAATACTCAGTTCTTGAGTTGGAATAGTTCAGATTCGAATGTTTGTAATATAAGTAAGTGTGTTTGGCTTGTGTGCATACTTTAACCTGTTGCGGTCCGTGATAGTTGGTAAGTAGGGTCACTGCATATTATTCTTATTATCTATATTATTGTTATAAGCAGGTTATAAATAAGGTGTGTGTGTGTGGACCCCAAACTTCTAACCCGGGTTTGGAGGGCGCCACAGCTTCCATCCTCCATTGACATTCCCTGGATCCAATTTCACAAATGTACCAACATAATTTCCAATACTACGAAAGATATTTTCAGAAGCAAACCATGTTGGGAGGTCGTACACCTGGACCCAGATATCCATAGTATCTAAATTCACCAAATGCGGATCTTCATTTTCTTCGAGACGGCAGTATACCAATAGACTCTGCTCGAATGTCCACGAACCTCCATCCAAGACTTTTCGCATGTCCAATATGTGGTAAAATACAAAGGGTATCTCTGACCACCCAGATCAATTATCTCCATTCCTTCTCTTGACCTCCATAATGAAGCCATGACATTTTGCATTGCATGGAAATTCAAGTTTTCTCTGTGAGGAATCTCCCCACTAGGACCTATATATTACATACTTTAATTTCTTCAGATGCCACCACAATTCCTCCTTCATCTTCTTCATCCAGTGATAGGCATGAATAAAGCTCATCCAATGATGTTCTTGATGTTGTCATATTCGAAGATAGAAAGAATGTTTAAAGAAAATTAAATCTCTAAGATAGGGAATAAACTAAAATTCAAAGTAACTTGCGAATATGCAAGACATAAGAAACTTGCTAATATGCAAGACATACTTTAGAAAGTTGCTAATATTCAAGACGCAACTCCTTTTTTTAGAAATGTTCAAAGTGACACGTAAATTAGAACAGAAAACTAGGAATGTAAAAGAAGACTGATATTAAAGCTAAGGCATGGGGTACATAATAAAATAAATCCTTTTTAAAACATTTAAAGCTCACGAATCTATAATCATACACGTACTTACAAAAACACATATTCACTTAACACTAGGAACCACCATTCACATTTATTCACGTAAGCACATAATTCTCTTTTAACTTCTGATTATGCGAGTAATAATCGCTTGATAAAATAATTAAAATAACCTTTTTAATTACAAACTCAAATCACAGAGACACACAGAGGTCTTCACATTTATCACAAATCATTATAATTTGATCCATCCTCTGAATAACGGTCCCATTCTACCTGACGCCCCGACAATCACAGCTTAAGCCCTTAGTTGAGTCATCAAACTGGAACGAGACTTTACCCGTTCCTTAACGCTATTTCACAAAAATTATACATAAACCATGAAATCATTTATTCTTTTATTTTATTCACATAAATCCACATAAAAGCACAAGAACTATACTTTATTCATATAAATACATTACAAAAATCCCAGTCGCTACACCGTTATTGATCGGTAAATCATATTTTTGACCCGATTTCAATTCTAAAAGCACCGAATCCTATCTTTTGATGATCCGACTTATCTGTTACATGAACTATATGTTTACATGTTATATGAATAACATGATTATGTGTTATATGACCACGCCTGCTATCTGTTTACAGTTTTCAATGCCATGATTAGATATAAACGATCGGGTAGACGTTTAGACGTATAGTTACGTCGATTGAGTTTGGTTTTGCTAATTGAAATAGTACTTATGTTTATGGAATCGAGTGGCAAGAAGCACAGTCAGGTGTTAGACAAAGTTGGTAGCCAACAGTTATAAGCTGAGGTTATAGTGAGGAGTCATTGAGCATACCGGGCAAGTTTGTTGTACTATTCGAATTTCAGAATAGTTTAACGTTTTATATATCAGATTGTTTAATTATAATCATGAAAGTATTCTTTATCTATTCAAATTCTAGAATAGTTTATTATTTTACAAATTCGAAATATTAGACTGTTTATAAATATTCTTGTGATGCGGTACACACAGACAGTCATCGAATTATTGAAATCCTTTTATTCTAGTAATCATTCTACTAGAACAAGTCTGTTTGAATTGATTGATAGTGAATAACTTTACAATCCAGATATATTTTATACAGTGGAACTTTGTTACGAGATTAGCGAATAACTATTTATTTCTAGTTATCTCACCGTCAGTTGTTGTGGTTACTCCGGACCATATGAAATGGGGAGTTATATTGTTAAGGATGTCATTTCATTTCGACTCTTTTAATTAAAAATGTTATAATGGATTGGATGGTTGTGTAAGAGTCCTGTGGCAGCGGTCCACTATGAGCTAATGTATTATACTTGGTTATAATATCTTGCTAGACCAATATGTGCCTTGGGTGCCCTTTTGTTTGGATGGCTATGCTTCGGCATACCAGTGTTGCTTCGTGGCTGATCACCAGCGGCAACACATCATCGTTCAAGGATTCCAATCTAAAATTGTTAGGTCACACAACACTGTAGAAGGGGGTTGAATACAGTGTTAATACAATCAAATCGATTTAACACAAGTATGTAACAAAGATCAAGTATATTGAATAAACTCTGTTACAATAGAACTGTTGTCTCCTCTAGTGATGAACAAATATCACTAAGAGTTGCTAGGTTACAAGTAGTAAATTTCTCGATAATGATAACACATACAGTGTAAACCCTAAGTCTGGTGTTTATATAGTACACAGTTACAAGATAACTTCAAATTGCTATGGAATATAATTCTATCTCCTAAAATATATCAATTAGATATCTTCTACAAGTCTTCTAGTCGTCTAACTCTTTCCATGCATATCTTCTTTATTTCAGTCTCGACCTTCTACTGTAAATCAGCTTCCCTCCTTATATGAAAGTTTCCCGCACTTAAGTTCTGATATGACCTTAAGTTCTGATATTAAGTTCTGACTTCTAGTAAGTCCTGATTTCAGTAAGTCCTAATATGGCATATTTGTTAAGATCTGAAAACTAAACATAAATCATATTAGACATGACATCTCAAATATATCTAACAATCTGCCCCAACTTGTATATTAAGCAAATATACAAGTTAATAGATTTGATGATATCAAAAACATTTAAGTACAAATGCAAATAAGAGTTTAACTAGATAACTAACTACAACTTATAGTCCTTGTAGCTTTTACCAATCTCACTGAGTCAATCTGAATCCATAATGATTTTTGACAAAGCTTGATATCAGCTTTTCTTCTTTAATCCTTAGGACTTGAGGGAGTGTAGTCCTTGACTTGCTTCATCTCTTCATTCTAACTTCCAATCTGGTAGATTGCAGTCCTTAAAGCAGAGATATGGTTTCTTTCTAAACCATCATTCAGTCTTATTACCCTAGGATGGAAGAATCTTCATTGTAGCACAGACATTTCTCATTCAGTAACACTTCAAGCTTAGCAGAATTCTTCTTCATTGAAATTTCACTTCCATCATTTTCAACAATACTAGGAATGAATTCTGTAACTCTTGAACCAGAAATTTTTGCTTTATCTCTGATGGTCTTCAATATGACCATCTTCTGGTAATATCAGACCTTCCCTTTAAAAGGTATGAAAGAATTTAAGTTCTTTCAGTGACTTGTTCAGCCATCTGATTCTGACATCTGATATGTCCTTCCATCTTCAAGAAATAGAATCAGATTTTCCCTGACATTGTGCTTGTCATGAGCATCCAGTACCACTTGAACATAGATAACCTTATCAAGATGTTTCTGTGTAACATCTTCAAACGGTCTTGTCAGTCAATAGAAATGGATCTCTAGTAGCAACTTCAACTTCTGTTTGGATCTTAGCTTCATCAGAACTTAGTACAGCCCTGTCTCTTGGTTCCCTAGCATTTAACCCAATAGTCTGAAAGTAGACAGAAATTGGCTTTTTCTTTGAATCTAGATGGTTGACATTTTTCCACAGAAGTTTCTTTTATCAGCTACTTCCATTTTTTCTAAATCAACTTGAGCACTTGTTAGAGGTTGACTTGATGACTTTATCAGAAACTTGTTATTTCAGTTATAGCTTGATGTTCTTGACTCTGAACAACTTGAGCCTTTTCAGAGGTTGTCTTTGATTCTTCATAAATCTTCTTTCTTTTCAGAGTATGAACATCTTCATCTTCAGCAAGAATATCATCAGTAACTTGAACCATTTTGCACACTGGCTTTATCAGAATTTCAGGAATTTTCATCTCCAGTGGCTTGGTTGGTTCATCAAATTTTCCTTTCCCTTTGTCTTTGGGATCAATCTCAGATTGTGATCTTATTTTGAGCTTTCATGCCTCAGTATGTGACTTCTCCTTGATCACAATACCTTTTACCTTAGGCCTTGAAGGTTTCTTTGCAACAAAAGCTTTTGTCTTTAGATTTTTCTTTTCAACTTTAAATCTAGCTTCTTCCTCCTTGAGATTTTCTAAATCCATTCCTGGATTATACTTCAGAAATAATCTTCTAGCAATTTCCTCATCAAGTGTCTGAATCTTGGGATCCTTGTAGTAGACTATAGTCTGCTTTCCCTTGAGCTTCAGAGTTTGCATGAACTTAATTGAGAATCTTGCCTGTCCATCTTGTATCTGAACATCAAGCTTTGTCATCGACTTTGCTCATCAGAACTTGATATCATATTTTGAGTTTCAGTACTTGCTATCATATTTTTGAGTTGAGCAATATCAGAACTTGTCTCTTTGAATAGAAGATTTGCTTGCATCAGTAATTTGTTTCCTTGGAAGAAACTTGCTGCTCTGCCCTTTACTTTAAACTTGACCTCTACCCTTGCTAGGGTTTCCCTGGTCATCAGCTTCATCAATCTTTTCCTTCTTCAGTATTTAATCATTAGAGCATTTTGACTTACTATCCTTCTCCCTTTTTTGGGCATCATCTGATCAAATAGAGTGAGGAGACAGACGTTTCCAGTGGAAGATTGAATATCATTCAATTGCAGCCTGTTGAGAAGCTTGATTTTCTAGAACCTCAGAGACTTTGGGCATGTGCTTCTCTTGTGCTTTCTCAATTTGCTTCTACTTCCAAGTGTAAATCAGGATATGTCGATTCAGCATTTGTTTGTCAAATCAGCACAAATTATTAGTAACCACAAGTTTAATCAAAAACATTCATCAAAAAATACAGTTCAAGTAGATGAAGTAAGATAACCGGCTTTTAAGAATATAGAGATGAGAGAATAATAGAGATTAAGATAGAAAAGATAGGTAAAAGATTAGAAAATCTTTTAACTCCCATATATATAACTCTTCCACTCAACAGTCCTTTTTAGAAGTAAACAACATTTGTACACCTGTCCAGCCGTAAGTAGTTAAAGCTGAGTTAGTGGGCATGAGAAATAAGCAATAATTAACTTGCACATGCAGTTTTTCAAGATAAACAACGTTTACCACTAACCCAAAATGATTATGACTGTTTTTATCTCATCTAATTATATTCTGATTAAATATGACCGTTACAGTATTTACCACTAATAAGTCAAGTAAAGAATAATGCCACGTAAGCATCAGAGTTTCCATTAGAATTTAATATCAGAACTTGACTATTATCATATGTTAACAGTCATCAGAACATCGCTTCTATACTCAAAAAGTGAATGTTTGTATATGTGATTCTTCATACAAAATACTGACTTGTTTCTTCAGAGTTTAATCATCACAGTAATTTTCATCATTCATATGGAGTGAGAGTGTGTGCATTTAGCAGAATAACCAGATAGAAGATTAAAGTCTGATAAACTTCAGTACATCTTAGAAATAAGGCATAACTAAGAAAGTGCTTAAAATCTGTCATTAATAATGAAGTCTACTATAGGATAAATTGTGCAGTAGTCCACCTCAACTGTTGGTGCTCATTTTTATGCATCTTTTAGAAGTCTTTTTCACAGTGGCTCCTCAGTGTAAATGAGTCACAACTGCTTATCAGAATTTATGCTATTATCAGAGTATTTCTCCAGTAATCAGAGAATGTGAAAAGTCACCAAGAAAAATTTTATTTGCTGTTCTAATGCATATAACTTAATACCAGCAATGCACTTGGGTCTTCCCTTCCACATATTTTACTCTAGATCTCAAAGGAGTACCTTACTTTAAATTTCTTTTCTTTTCTTTTCTTCGATAAGTGAGGCTTATCAGCATTTAGGTTATCCTTAAGATTTACTGGGCATCAGATTTGACAGATAGAAGCAAGAATCTAGTTTGTGACTTAGTATAAGATACACAAAATAATTTTGACTAAGCTCAAAATCAGAATTTGCTTGTGTTAATGAATTTCCACATAAATAAATAAGTCAGACATGGGATTTCTAGTATGGTAAAGACTACTAGGGTCAGCATCTAGCACAGTAATCTCATTGGATTGAATAGTCACAGAACATTCAAATCACTATCAGAGTATATAGATCCACATCAGATAACAATCAACATTTAATGATTATATTTTAAAGCACAGATTACATGAAGATAAGACATCTATAAACACTGATCATAAAGTCTGATGCAAGAGAACAAAAACTAAGCATATTTAGAGAAAGAACCTGAACCATGCCAGTTCATTTACCAATCTTGTAAAAGTAGTTTCCACATAGTGGTTTTGTGATGATATCTGCTAGTTGTTGATCTGTTGAAATAAAATACAATTCCACTGTACCTTCCATCACATGTTTCCCTTATGAATAGGTACCTAACCGCTAATGTGCTTTGTCATTGAGTGTTGAACTGGATTACTTGTTATAGCAATAGAACTTTGATTATCACAGTAAATAGGTATTTTAGAAAATTCTAACCCATAATCCAGTAACTGATTCTTCATCCAAAGAATCTGTGCACAATAGCTTCCTGCAGCAATATATTATGCTTCTGCAGTTGATATGGAAATTGATTTCTGTTTCTTGCTAAAACCAAGAAACCAATCTGCCACCAAGAAATTGGCAGCTTCCACTTGTGCTTTTCCTGTCTATTTGCATCCTGCAAAATCTGCATCTAAGTAACCTATTAGCTTAAAAATTATGATTCTTCTCTAGGATACCACAATCCTAGATCGTTGTACCCTTGAGGTACTTGAAAATTCTTTCACATCTATTAGATGAGGTTCTCTTAGTAGATCAGCCTGAATCTTGCACAAAGACAGGTAGCATTACATATATCAAGTCACTTGTAGTTAACTAGAGTAAAGAGCCCATCATACCTCATAGTTAGTAATATCTACTGATGAACCAGTATCTTTATCTAACTTGGTTGCAGTGGCCATGGGAGTGGATGCAGTTGAACTATCTTGCATTATAAATTTCTTGAGTAAATTCTGGTGTACTTGGATTGACAGATAAAGTATCTTCTCATTTTGCTTGACTTGAAGTCCCAGAAAATAACTAAGTTCTCCCATCATACTCATTTGATATCTTGACTGCATTAGCTTTGCAAACCTTTCATAGAGTTTGAAATTGTAGAACCAAATATGATATCATAAAATATATCTGTACCAAAAGTAAGTCCTTTCCCATGTTGAGGTTAAAACAGTGTTTTATCAATTATACCTCTGTGAAATCCATTTTTCAGAAGAAATTGAGCTAAAGTCTCATACCATGCTCTTGGAGCTTGCTTAAGGCCCAAGAGTGGCTTTGTCAAGCCTGTAGACATGATTTAGAAATTTTGAATCTACAAAGCCTTGAGGTTGTTCAACATATACCTCTTCTTCCAATTCTCCATTGAGAAAAGCATTTTTCACAGTAATTTGAAAGACTTTAAACTTTTTGTGACCAGCATAAGCCAAAATATGATTGTTATGGCTTCCAATCTAACAGCTTGGTGCAAATGTTCATCATAATCAATATCCCTCCTGGTTGAGAGTAGCCTTTAGCAACCATCCTGCTTTGTTCCTTGTAATTATTCCATCACTGTCAGTTTTGTTTTCTGAACACCCACTTTGTGCAACAACTGATCTGTTCTTTGGTCTTGGCACTAGGGTCCAGACTTTATTCTTTCAAATTCCATTTAACTCTTCCTGCATTGCTTGCACCCAATCAGCATCTTAAAGAGCTTCTTTCACTTCTTTGGTTCAGTCTGAGATAGAAAAGAATGATATAGACATTTATTTGATATTACAGTTCTAGTTCTGACACCTGCTTCAGGATCTCCAATTATCAAGTCAGGTGTATGTGATTTGGTCCACTTCCTTGCAGATGGAAGTTGTTCACTAGAACTGGATCCTCCCCCATGATCCATGATGTCTCCATCAGCATTTTCTGATGCTCCCCCTGTAGTTATGCTCTCTGACACTTCAGTATTTGAGTTGGATCCATCAGGATTGGAAGAATCAGAATTTCCAGAATTATCAGAATTTGGCTCATCAGATCTTGATGAATCAGAACTTGAAGAGCCAGTGACAGGTTCTGATGCATCTTGAGAGTCTTGAGTTATGGTAGGATCTTCAGCTTTCTCCCCCTGGACAGGTGCATTTTCTTTTGGAGTTGTTACCACAGTTTCAATGACATCAGAACTTAACCCGTCAGAACTTACAGGATCAAAGTTTAAGTCATCAGAATTTACAGTATCAATGTTTAAATCTTTATTTTCAAATCTCATCTGATCTTGATCATTGAAATCTTCGAGTCCAGTAATCTTCTTATCATCAAAAGATACATTGATAGATTCCATGACAACCCTTGTTCTTAAATTGTAGACTCTGAAGGCTTTTGTGGAAAGTGGATATCCAACAAAAATTCCTTCATCAGCTTTTAGATCAAATTTTGACAACTGTTCAGGATGAGTCTTAAGAACAAAACACTTACATCCAAATACATAAAAGTATTTCAAATTTGGCTTCTTTTTCTTCACCATCTCATATGGTGTTTTTCCATGCTTGTTTATGAGTGTAGCATTCTGTGTAAAACAAGCAGTTTGCACAGCTTCAGCCCAAAAGTAGGTTGGTAGCTTTGCTTCATCAAGCATTATTCATGCAGCTTCAATGAGAGTCATGTTCTTTCTTTCTACAACTCCATTTTGCTGTGGAGTTCTAGGTGCAGAAAATTCATGTTTGATTCCATGCTCTTTGCAGAACTCTTCCATGATTGAATTCTTGAACTCAGTGCCATTAACACTTCTTATAATGTTAACAGAATCTTTGACCAATTTATCCAGCTGTTTGACATGATCAGTTAGAGTAGATGCAGTTTCATTCTTCTTGTGCAGGAAATACACCCATGTGTACCTTGTGAATTCATCCACTATAACCATAGCATATTTCTTCTTTGCAATAGACATGACATTGACTAGACCAAATAAATCAACATGCAGTAGGTGATAAGGCTCAAGAATTGAGGATTCAGTTTTGCTCTTGAAAGAAGATTTTCTTTGTTTTGCCTTTTGACATGAATCACAAAGGCCATCAGGAGCAAATACTGATTTTGGTAGTCCTCTCATAAGATCTTTCTTTTCAAGCTCATTTATGTTATTGAAATTTAAATGAGAGAGTCTTTTATGCTAATTCCAGCTTTTTCAATTGATGCTCTACTCAACAGACAAATTGCAGAACCATTAGAACTTGTTGAAAGTCTGGCTTCATAAATGTTACCATGCATGTAACCTTTCAGAACCACTTTACCTGTAGAATTGCTTACAACTTCACAGTGTTCTTCAAAGAAATCCACATGATAACCTCTGTCATAGATTTGACTTACACTTAGCAGATTATGTTTAAGTCCTGAGACAAGAGCTACTATTTCAATGATGACATTCCCAAGATTGATATTGCCATATCTCAGAGTTTTTCCCATGTTTCTATCTCCATAAGAAACTCCTGGGCCAACTATCTCCATAAGAAACTCCTGGGCCAACTTTCTCCATAAAGTCTGATAGCAGAGCTTTATTTCTAGTCATATCTCCTGAACATCCATGGTCCAACACTAGGATATTTTTCCTGTTGCCCTGCAATCACAAAGACCACTAATGGTTAGTTTTAAGGACCCAGACTTGTTTGGATCCTTCGGCCTTTTAAGTTTGTTAGCATTTACAGCGGATTTAATTTCAGAGTTTATGCTAACATTATGTTTATTAGAGTTTATATCAGACTTTGCATCAGAATTTACACTAGAAGGAATTAAAGTAACTTTCTTCTAAGAAGGTTTTATTTGATAATAATCATAGTACAGACTATGATATTCGTTACAAGTATAAATGGAATGCCATAAACTACCACAATGAAAACAAAGATTTTGTTGTTTTAACCTAACAGACTGACACTTAACAACTGATCTAGGAGGTAAAGAGTTTATATCTTATTTTTCCTGCAAAAAGAAGCAAGATGGTTAGAGTTTTCACAGTTATAATTCTTTCTAGGAGTATTAGGAACAGGCATATAATTATTGCTTTTGTTCACACCTTCCTTTCCATTCCTATTTTTCCTAGCTTCCTTGACCTTGTTGACATTCCTAATCTCTTTCAGCTTATGCTTAAGTTGCTTCTTTGTCATTAAGCCTATGTTGACTTCAGCTGCCTTATCTTGTTTTAATTTGTCAGAAGTTGACTTATCCTTAACTTCTGTCACAGACTCTTTCATCTTTTCAGAATCAGACTTTACAGTTTTTGCTACAAACTTAACAGGATTTACCTTTGGCTTAGCAGTCTGTTTAACAAAAATTGTCTCAATTTGTTCAGTTCCTTTTTCACTTTTATCATCTCCATAACCTAAGCCCTCTTTCCAGTTTCCACTACTTAATAAATTCTGAGTTGTTCTTCCAGAGTTAGTCCAAGTTCTGATAATCTCTCTTTCCTTTTCTAAGTCAGCTTTTAGAGATTCATTCAATTTTAACACTTCATCTCTAAAATATAAAGCATCATCTTTTTCTTTCTTAGTTTGATGAAGTAAAACTAACTCCTTTTCTAAATAGTCATTTCTCTTTTTATAAGCAATATTTTCAGATGTTAATATTTCAATGTTAAAGTCTGATAATAGCTTTTACTAATTCCCACCAATAGATGACTTCACCCTTCAAGAAGTAAGTAGCATACGGCGTCTTCTGATCGTCTCCTAACTGTACCAACTCAAAAGCCCTTTCCATTCTTAAT